>NW_026969849.1:455537-729565 GCF_028390025.1 Pseudophryne corroboree
TTTAGGGTTAAGTTTCGTGTTAGGGTTCGTGTTAGGGTTAGGGTTTGTGTAAGGGTTAGGGTTAGGTTAGGGTTAGATTAGGGTTAGGGTTAGGGTTAAGATATTAGGTTATTAGGGTTAGGGTTCGTATTAGGGTTCGTATTAGGGTTCGTATTAGGGTTAGGGTTCGTATTAGGGTTAGGGTTAGGATTCGTATTAGGGTTAGGGTCAGTATTTTAGAGTTTTAGTGTTAGGGTTAGGGTTTTTAGGGTTAGGGTTAGAGTAGTGTTAGGGTTAGGGTTCGTGTCAGGGTTAATGTTAGAGTTTGTGTTAGAGTTAGGGTTAGGTGAGGGTTAGGGTTAGGATTAGGTTTACTTTTAGAGTTTGGTTAGGGTTAGGGTTAGGTTAGGGTTAGGGTTCGTTTTAGGGTTAGGGTTAGGATTATGGTATTAGGGTTAGGGTTAGGGTTAGTATTAGGGTTAGGGTTAGGGTATCAGGGTTTGTTAGGGTTAGGGTTCATAGTAGGGTTAGGGTTCATATTAGGGTTAGCGTTCAAATTAGAGTTAGGGTTAGAGTTCGTGTAAGGGGTAGGGTTCATATTAGGGTTAGGGTTAGAGATAGGTTAGGTTTAGGGTTATAGGGTTAGCGTTAGGGTTAGGATATAAGGGTTAGGGTTAGTTAGGGTTCGTATTAAGGTTAGGGTTAGCCTTTTATGGTTAGGTTTAGGGTATTAGGGTTAGAATTAGAATTTATGGTATTAGGGTTATGGTTTGTGTTAGGGTTAGGGTTCATGTTAGTGTTAGGGTTAGGGTTTGTGTAAGGGTTAGGGTTAGGTTAGGGTTAGGATTAGAGTTACAGTTAGGGTTGGGTTAGGGTTATTGTTTTAATGTTAGGGTTAGGGTTCGTATTAGGATTAGGTTATTAGTGTTAGGGTTAGTGTTAGGGTTAGGTTACGGTTAGGGTATTAGGGTTAGGGTTAGTTAGGGTAAGGAATCATATAAGGGTTAGGATACGTATTAGGGTTAGGGTTCGTATTAGGGTTAGGGTTCGTATTAGGGTTAGGGTTAGATTAGCTTTAGGATTAGGGTACGCATTATTTTAGGGTTAGTTAGGGTTAGCAATAAGGTATTAGGGTTAGGATTAGGGTATTAGGGTTATGGTTAGGTTAGGGTAAGGGTTTTGGTATTAGGGTTTTGGTTAGGATTACGGTTAGGTTAGGGTTAGGGTTAGGATATTAGGGTTAGGGTATTAGGGTTAGTTTTAGTTAGGATTAGGGTTCGTAAAAGGGTTAGAGTTAGAGTTCGTATTAGGGTTAGGGTTCGTATTAGGGTTAGGGTAGTGTTAGGGTTAGGGTTCATGTTAGGGTTAGTGTTAGAGTAAGGGTTTGTGTTAGAGTTAGGGTTAGGTTAGGGTTAGGGTTAGGGTTAGGATTAGGGTTACGGTTATATTTTGGTTAGGGTTAGGGCTATGTTATTAAGGTTAGGGTTAAGTTTAGGGTAGCATTTGCGTTAGGGTTAGGGTTAGGTAAGGGTAAGGGTTAGTATTAGGGTTAGGTTAGGGTTAGGGTATTAGGGTTAGGTTTCATATTAGGGTTAGGTTTAGGGTTATGGTAAGGTTAGTGTTAGGGTATTAGGGTTAGGTATTAGGGTTATGGTTAGGTTAAGGGTATTAGGGAAAGGGTATTAGGGTTAGGGTTAGGGTATTGGGGTTAGGGTTAAGGATAGGGTTAGTTAGTGTTAGGGTTCGTATTAGGGTTACAGTTCATATTAGTGTTCGTATTAGGGTTAGGGTTTGTATTAGGGTTAGGGTTAGAGTATCTTTAGGGTTATGGTTCGTGTTAGGGTTCGTGTTAGGGTTAGGGTTTGTGTAAGGGTTAGGGTTAGGTTAGGGTTAGATTAGGGTTAGGGTTATGGTTAAGATATTAGGTTATTAGGGTTAGGGATCGTATTAGGGTTCGTATTAGGGTTAGGGATCGTATTAGGGTTAGGTTTAGGATTCGTATTAGGGTTAGGGTCAGTATTTTAGGGTTTTAGTGTTAAGGTTAGGGTTTTTAGGATTAGGGTTAGGGTTAGAGTAGTGTTAGGGTTAGGGTTCGTGTCAGGGTTAATGTTAGAGTTTGTGTTAGAGTTAGGGTTAGGTGAGGGTTAGGGTTAGGATTAGGTTTACTTTTAGAGTTTGGTTAGGGTTAGGGTTAGGTTAGGGTTAGGGTTCGTTTTAGGGTTAGGGTTAGGATTATGGTATTAGGTTTAGGGTTAGGGTTAGTGTTAGGGTTAGGGTATCAGGGTTAGTTAGGGTTAGGGTTCATATTAGGGTTAGGGTTCATATTAGGGTTAGCATTCGTATTAGAGTTAGGGTTAGAGTTCGTGTAAGGGGTAGGGTTCATATTAGGGTTAGGGTTAGAGATAGGTTAGGTTTAGGGTTATAGGGTTAGCATTAGGGTTAGGATATAAGGGTTAGGGTTAGTTAGGGTTCGTATTAAGGTTAGGGTTAGCCTTTTATGGTTAGGTTTAGGGTATTAGGGTTAGAATTAGAATTTATGATATTAGGGTTATGGTTTGTGTTAGGGTTAGGGTTCATGTTAGTGTTAGGGTTAGGGTTTGTGTAAGGGTTAGGGTTAGGTTAGGGTTAGGATTAGAGTTACAATTAGGGTTGGGTAAGGGTTATTGTTTTAATGTTAGGGTTAGGGTTCGTATTAGGATTAGGTTATTAGTGTTAGGGTTAGTGTTAGGGTTAGGGTTAGGTTAAGGTTAGGGTATTAGGGTTAGGGTAAGTTAGGGTAAGGAATCATATTAGGGTTAGGGTACGTATTAGGGTTAGGGTTCGTATTAGGGTTAGGGTTCGTATTAGGGTTAGATTAGGTTTAGGATTAGGGTACGCATTATTTTAGGGTTAGTTAGGGTTAGGGTTAGGATTAGCAATAAGGTATTAGGGTTAGGATTAGGGTATTAGGGTTATGGTTAGGTTAGGGTAAGGGTTTGGGTATTAGGGTTTTGGTTAGGATTACGGTTAGGTTAGGGTTATGGTTAGGATATTAGGGTTAGGGTATTAGGGTTAGGTTTAGTTAGAGTTAGGGTTCGTAAAAGGGTTAGAGTTAGAGTTCGAATTAGGGTTAGGGTTCGTATTAGGGTTAGGGTAGAGTTAGGGTTAGGGTTAGGGTATTACAGTTAGGGTTAGGGTTAGGGTTAATTAGGGTTAGGATATTAGGGTATTAGCGTTAGGGTTAGGGTTCATATTAGTGTTCGTTTTAGGGTTTTTGATAGGGTTCGTATTAGGGTTAGGGTTCGTATTAGGGTTAGGGTTAGTGTTTTAGGGTTTTAGTGTTAGGGTTATTAGTATTAGTGTTAGGGTTAGGGTTATTAGGATTAGGGTTAGGGTTAGGGTATTGGGGTTTGGGTTAAGGATAGGGTTAGTTAGTGTTAGGGTTCGTATTAGGGTTACAGTTCGTATTAGTGTTCGTATTAGGGTTAGGGTTTGTATTAGGGTTAGGGTTAGAGTATCTTTAGGGTTAGGGTTCGTGTTAGGGTTCGAGTTAGGGTTAGGGTTTGTGTAAGGGTTAGGGTTTGGTTAGGGTTAGGGTTAAATTAGGGTTAGGGTTAGGGTTAAGATATTAGGTTATTAGGGTAAGGGTTCGTATTAGGGTTCGTATTAGGGTTAGGGTTCGTATTAGGGTTAGGGTTAGGATTCGTATTAGGGTTAGGGTCAGTATTTTAGGGTTTTAGTGTTAGGGTTAGGGTTTTTAGGATTAGGGTTAGGGTTAGAGTAGTGTTAGGGTTAGGGTTCGTGTCAGTGTTAGTGTTAGAGTTTGTGTTAGAGTTAGGGTTAGGTGAGGTTTAGGGTTAGGATTTAGGTTACTTTTAGAGTTTGGTTAGGGTTAGGGTTAGGTTAGGGTTAGGGTTCGTTTTTGGTTTAGGGTTAGGATTATGGTATTAGGGTTAGGGTTAGTTTTAGGGTAAGGGTTAGGGTTAGGGTATCAGGGTTAGTTAGGGTTAGGGTTCATATTAGGGTTAGGGTTCATATTAGGGTTAGCGTTCGTATTAGAGTTAGGGTTAGAGTTCGTGTAAGTGGTAGGGTTCATATTAGGGTTAGGGTTAGAGATAGGTTAGGTTTAGGGTTATAGGGTTAGCGTTAGGGTTAGGATATAAGGGTAAGGGTTAGTTAGGGTTCGTATTAAGGTTAGGGTTAGCCTTTTATGGTTAGGTTTAGGGTATTAGGGTTAGAATTAGAATTTATGATATTAGGGTTATGGTTTGTGTTAGGGTTCATGTTAGTGTTATGGTTAGGGTTTGTGTAAGGGTTAGGGTTAGGTTAGGGTTAGGATTAGAGTTACAGTTAGGGTTGGGTAAGGGTTATTGATTTAATGTTAGGGTTAGGGTTCGTATTAGGATTAGGTTATTAGTGTTAGGGTTAGTGTTAGGGTTAGGGTTAGGTTAAGGTTAGGGTATTAGGGTTAGGGTTAGTTAGGGTAAGGAATCATATTAGGGTTAGGGTACGTATTAGGGTTAGGGTTCATATTAGGGTTAGGGTTCGTATTAGGGTTAGGGTTTGATTAGCTTTAGGATTAGGGTACGCGTTATTTTAGGGTTAGTTAGGGTTAGGGTTAGGGTTAGCAATAAGGTATTAGGGTTAGGATTAGGGTTATGGTTAGGTTAGGGTAAGGGTTTGGGTATTAGGGTTTTGGTTAGGATTACGGTTAGGTTAGGGTTAGGGTTAGGATATTAGGGTTAGGGTATTAGGGTTAGGTTTAGTTAGGGTTAGGGTTCGTAAAAGGGTTAGAGTTAGAGTTAGAGTTCGTATTAGGGTTAGGGTTCGTATTAGGGTTAGGGTAGAGTTAGGGTTAGGGTTAGGTTATTAGGGTTAGGGTATTACAGTTAGGGTTAGGGTTAGGGTTAATTAGGGTTAGGATATTAGGGTATTAGCGTTAGGGTTAGGGTTCATATTAGTGTTCGATTTAGGGTTTTTGATAGGGTTCGTATTAGGGTTAGGGTTCGTATTAGGGTTAGGGTTAGTGTTTTAGGGTTTTAGTGTTAGGGTTATTAGTATTAGTGTTAGGGTTAGGGTTATTAGGATTAGGGTTAGGGTTAGGGTATTGGGGTTTGGGTTAAGGATAGGGTTAGTTAGTGTTAGGGTTCGTATTAGGGTTACAGTTCAAATTAGTGTTCGTATTAGGGTTAGGGTTTGTATTAGGGTTAGGGTTAGAGTATCTTTAGGGTCAGGGTTCGTGTTAGGGTTCGAGTTAGGGTTAGGTTTTGTGTAAGGGTTAGGGTTTGGTTAGGGTTAGGGTTAGATTAGGGTTAGGGTTAGGGTTAAGATATTAGGTTATTAGGGTAAGGGTTCGTATTAGGGTTCGTATTAGGGTTAGGGTTAGGATTCGTATTAGGGTTAGGGTCAGTATTTTAGGGTTTTAGTGTTAGGGTTAGGGTTTTTAGGATTAGGGTTAGGGTTAGAGTAGTGTTAGGGTTAGGGTTCGTGTCAGTGTTAGTGTTAGAGTTTGTGTTAGAGTTAGGGTTAGGTGAGGTTTAGGGTTAGGATTTAGGTTACTTTTAGAGTTTGGTTAGGGTTAGGGTTAGGTTAGGGTTAGGGTTCGTTTTAGGTTTAGGGTTAGGATTATGGCATTAGGGTTAGTTTTAGGGTAAGGGTTAGGTTAGGGTATCAGGGTTAGTTAGGGTTAGGGTTCATATTAGGGTTAGGGTTCATATTAGGGTTAGCGTTCGTATTAGAGTTAGGGTTAGAGTTCGTGTAAGTGGTAGGGATCATATTAGGGTTAGGGTTAGAGATAGGTTAGGTTTAGGGTTATAGGGTTAGCGTTAGGGTTAGGATATAAGGGTTAGGGTTAGTTAGGGTTCGTATTAAGGTTAGGGTTAGCCTTTTATGGTTAGATTTAGGGTATTAGGGTTAGAATTAGAATTTATGGTATTAGGGTTATGGTTTGTGTTAGGGTTAGGGTTCATGTTAGTGTTAGGGTTTGTGTAAGGGTTAGGGTTAGGTTAGGGTTAGGATTAGAGTTACGGTTAGGGTTGGGTTAGAGTTATTGTTTTAATGTTAAGGTTAGGGTTCGTATTAGGATTAGGTTATTAGTGTTAGGGTTAGTGTTAGGGTTATGTTAAGGTTAGGGTTAGGGTTAGGGTTAGGGTTAGATTAGGGTTAGGGTATTAGGGTTAGTTTTCATATTAGGGTTAGGTTTAGGGTTATGGTAAGGTTAGGGTTAGGGTATTAGGGTTAGGGTATTAGGGTTATGGTTAGGTTAGGTTAAGGGTATTAGGGAAAGGGTATTAGGGTAAGGGTTAGGGTATTGGGGTTAGGGTTAAGGATAGGGTTAGTTAGTGTTAGGGTTCGTATTAGGGTTACAGTTCGTATTAGTGTTCGTATTAGGGTTAGGGTTTGTATTAGGGTTAGGGTTAGAGTATCTTTAGGGTTAAGTTTCGTGTTAGGGTTCGTGTTAGGGTTAGGGTTTGTGTAAGGGTTAGGGTTAGGTTAGGGTTAGATTAGGGTTAGGGTTAGGGTTAAGATATTAGGTTATTAGGGTTAGGGTTCGTATTAGGGTTCGTATTAGGGTTCGTATTAGGGTTAGGGTTCGTATTAGGGTTAGGGTTAGGATTCGTATTAGGGTTAGGGTCAGTATTTTAGAGTTTTAGTGTTAGGGTTAGGGTTTTTAGGGTTAGGGTTAGAGTAGTGTTAGGGTTAGGGTTCGTGTCAGGGTTAATGTTAGAGTTTGTGTTAGAGTTAGGGTTAGGTGAGGGTTAGGGTTAGGATTAGGTTTACTTTTAGAGTTTGGTTAGGGTTAGGGTTAGGTTAGGGTTAGGGTTCGTTTTAGGGTTAGGGTTAGGATTATGGTATTAGGGTTAGGGTTAGGGTTAGTATTAGGGTTAGGGTTAGGGTATCAGGGTTTGTTAGGGTTAGGGTTCATAGTAGGGTTAGGGTTCATATTAGGGTTAGCGTTCAAATTAGAGTTAGGGTTAGAGTTCGTGTAAGGGGTAGGGTTCATATTAGGGTTAGGGTTAGAGATAGGTTAGGTTTAGGGTTATAGGGTTAGCGTTAGGGTTAGGATATAAGGGTTAGGGTTAGTTAGGGTTCGTATTAAGGTTAGGGTTAGCCTTTTATGGTTAGGTTTAGGGTATTAGGGTTAGAATTAGAATTTATGGTATTAGGGTTATGGTTTGTGTTAGGGTTAGGGTTCATGTTAGTGTTAGGGTTAGGGTTTGTGTAAGGGTTAGGGTTAGGTTAGGGTTAGGATTAGAGTTACAGTTAGGGTTGGGTTAGGGTTATTGTTTTAATGTTAGGGTTAGGGTTCGTATTAGGATTAGGTTATTAGTGTTAGGGTTAGTGTTAGGGTTAGGTTACGGTTAGGGTATTAGGGTTAGGGTTAGTTAGGGTAAGGAATCATATAAGGGTTAGGATACGTATTAGGGTTAGGGTTCGTATTAGGGTTAGGGTTCGTATTAGGGTTAGGGTTAGATTAGCTTTAGGATTAGGGTACGCATTATTTTAGGGTTAGTTAGGGTTAGCAATAAGGTATTAGGGTTAGGATTAGGGTATTAGGGTTATGGTTAGGTTAGGGTAAGGGTTTTGGTATTAGGGTTTTGGTTAGGATTACGGTTAGGTTAGGGTTAGGGTTAGGATATTAGGGTTAGGGTATTAGGGTTAGTTTTAGTTAGGATTAGGGTTCGTAAAAGGGTTAGAGTTAGAGTTCGTATTAGGGTTAGGGTTCGTATTAGGGTTAGGGTAGTGTTAGGGTTAGGGTTCATGTTAGGGTTAGTGTTAGAGTAAGGGTTTGTGTTAGAGTTAGGGTTAGGTTAGGGTTAGGGTTAGGGTTAGGATTAGGGTTACGGTTATATTTTGGTTAGGGTTAGGGCTATGTTATTAAGGTTAGGGTTAAGTTTAGGGTAGCATTTGCGTTAGGGTTAGGGTTAGGTAAGGGTAAGGGTTAGTATTAGGGTTAGGTTAGGGTTAGGGTATTAGGGTTAGGTTTCATATTAGGGTTAGGTTTAGGGTTATGGTAAGGTTAGTGTTAGGGTATTAGGGTTAGGTATTAGGGTTATGGTTAGGTTAAGGGTATTAGGGAAAGGGTATTAGGGTTAGGGTTAGGGTATTGGGGTTAGGGTTAAGGATAGGGTTAGTTAGTGTTAGGGTTCGTATTAGGGTTACAGTTCATATTAGTGTTCGTATTAGGGTTAGGGTTTGTATTAGGGTTAGGGTTAGAGTATCTTTAGGGTTATGGTTCGTGTTAGGGTTCGTGTTAGGGTTAGGGTTTGTGTAAGGGTTAGGGTTAGGTTAGGGTTAGATTAGGGTTAGGGTTATGGTTAAGATATTAGGTTATTAGGGTTAGGGATCGTATTAGGGTTCGTATTAGGGTTAGGGATCGTATTAGGGTTAGGTTTAGGATTCGTATTAGGGTTAGGGTCAGTATTTTAGGGTTTTAGTGTTAAGGTTAGGGTTTTTAGGATTAGGGTTAGGGTTAGAGTAGTGTTAGGGTTAGGGTTCGTGTCAGGGTTAATGTTAGAGTTTGTGTTAGAGTTAGGGTTAGGTGAGGGTTAGGGTTAGGATTAGGTTTACTTTTAGAGTTTGGTTAGGGTTAGGGTTAGGTTAGGGTTAGGGTTCGTTTTAGGGTTAGGGTTAGGATTATGGTATTAGGGTTAGGGTTAGGGTTAGTGTTAGGGTTAGGGTATCAGGGTTAGTTAGGGTTAGGGTTCATATTAGGGTTAGGGTTCATATTAGGGTTAGCATTCGTATTAGAGTTAGGGTTAGAGTTCGTGTAAGGGGTAGGGTTCATATTAGGGTTAGGGTTAGAGATAGGTTAGGTTTAGGGTTATAGGGTTAGCATTAGGGTTAGGATATAAGGGTTAGGGTTAGTTAGGGTTCGTATTAAGGTTAGGGTTAGCCTTTTATGGTTAGGTTTAGGGTATTAGGGTTAGAATTAGAATTTATGATATTAGGGTTATGGTTTGTGTTAGGGTTAGGGTTCATGTTAGTGTTAGGGTTAGGGTTTGTGTAAGGGTTAGGGTTAGGTTAGGGTTAGGATTAGAGTTACAATTAGGGTTGGGTAAGGGTTATTGTTTTAATGTTAGGGTTAGGGTTCGTATTAGGATTAGGTTATTAGTGTTAGGGTTAGTGTTAGGGTTAGGGTTAGGTTAAGGTTAGGGTATTAGGGTTAGGGTAAGTTAGGGTAAGGAATCATATTAGGGTTAGGGTACGTATTAGGGTTAGGGTTCGTATTAGGGTTAGGGTTCGTATTAGGGTTAGATTAGGTTTAGGATTAGGGTACGCATTATTTTAGGGTTAGTTAGGGTTAGGGTTAGGATTAGCAATAAGGTATTAGGGTTAGGATTAGGGTATTAGGGTTATGGTTAGGTTAGGGTAAGGGTTTGGGTATTAGGGTTTTGGTTAGGATTACGGTTAGGTTAGGGTTATGGTTAGGATATTAGGGTTAGGGTATTAGGGTTAGGTTTAGTTAGAGTTAGGGTTCGTAAAAGGGTTAGAGTTAGAGTTCGAATTAGGGTTAGGGTTCGTATTAGGGTTAGGGTAGAGTTAGGGTTAGGGTTAGGGTATTACAGTTAGGGTTAGGGTTAGGGTTAATTAGGGTTAGGATATTAGGGTATTAGCGTTAGGGTTAGGGTTCATATTAGTGTTCGTTTTAGGGTTTTTGATAGGGTTCGTATTAGGGTTAGGGTTCGTATTAGGGTTAGGGTTAGTGTTTTAGGGTTTTAGTGTTAGGGTTATTAGTATTAGTGTTAGGGTTAGGGTTATTAGGATTAGGGTTAGGGTTAGGGTATTGGGGTTTGGGTTAAGGATAGGGTTAGTTAGTGTTAGGGTTCGTATTAGGGTTACAGTTCGTATTAGTGTTCGTATTAGGGTTAGGGTTTGTATTAGGGTTAGGGTTAGAGTATCTTTAGGGTTAGGGTTCGTGTTAGGGTTCGAGTTAGGGTTAGGGTTTGTGTAAGGGTTAGGGTTTGGTTAGGGTTAGGGTTAAATTAGGGTTAGGGTTAGGGTTAAGATATTAGGTTATTAGGGTAAGGGTTCGTATTAGGGTTCGTATTAGGGTTAGGGTTCGTATTAGGGTTAGGGTTAGGATTCGTATTAGGGTTAGGGTCAGTATTTTAGGGTTTTAGTGTTAGGGTTAGGGTTTTTAGGATTAGGGTTAGGGTTAGAGTAGTGTTAGGGTTAGGGTTCGTGTCAGTGTTAGTGTTAGAGTTTGTGTTAGAGTTAGGGTTAGGTGAGGTTTAGGGTTAGGATTTAGGTTACTTTTAGAGTTTGGTTAGGGTTAGGGTTAGGTTAGGGTTAGGGTTCGTTTTTGGTTTAGGGTTAGGATTATGGTATTAGGGTTAGGGTTAGTTTTAGGGTAAGGGTTAGGGTTAGGGTATCAGGGTTAGTTAGGGTTAGGGTTCATATTAGGGTTAGGGTTCATATTAGGGTTAGCGTTCGTATTAGAGTTAGGGTTAGAGTTCGTGTAAGTGGTAGGGTTCATATTAGGGTTAGGGTTAGAGATAGGTTAGGTTTAGGGTTATAGGGTTAGCGTTAGGGTTAGGATATAAGGGTAAGGGTTAGTTAGGGTTCGTATTAAGGTTAGGGTTAGCCTTTTATGGTTAGGTTTAGGGTATTAGGGTTAGAATTAGAATTTATGATATTAGGGTTATGGTTTGTGTTAGGGTTCATGTTAGTGTTATGGTTAGGGTTTGTGTAAGGGTTAGGGTTAGGTTAGGGTTAGGATTAGAGTTACAGTTAGGGTTGGGTAAGGGTTATTGATTTAATGTTAGGGTTAGGGTTCGTATTAGGATTAGGTTATTAGTGTTAGGGTTAGTGTTAGGGTTAGGGTTAGGTTAAGGTTAGGGTATTAGGGTTAGGGTTAGTTAGGGTAAGGAATCATATTAGGGTTAGGGTACGTATTAGGGTTAGGGTTCATATTAGGGTTAGGGTTCGTATTAGGGTTAGGGTTTGATTAGCTTTAGGATTAGGGTACGCGTTATTTTAGGGTTAGTTAGGGTTAGGGTTAGGGTTAGCAATAAGGTATTAGGGTTAGGATTAGGGTTATGGTTAGGTTAGGGTAAGGGTTTGGGTATTAGGGTTTTGGTTAGGATTACGGTTAGGTTAGGGTTAGGGTTAGGATATTAGGGTTAGGGTATTAGGGTTAGGTTTAGTTAGGGTTAGGGTTCGTAAAAGGGTTAGAGTTAGAGTTAGAGTTCGTATTAGGGTTAGGGTTCGTATTAGGGTTAGGGTAGAGTTAGGGTTAGGGTTAGGTTATTAGGGTTAGGGTATTACAGTTAGGGTTAGGGTTAGGGTTAATTAGGGTTAGGATATTAGGGTATTAGCGTTAGGGTTAGGGTTCATATTAGTGTTCGATTTAGGGTTTTTGATAGGGTTCGTATTAGGGTTAGGGTTCGTATTAGGGTTAGGGTTAGTGTTTTAGGGTTTTAGTGTTAGGGTTATTAGTATTAGTGTTAGGGTTAGGGTTATTAGGATTAGGGTTAGGGTTAGGGTATTGGGGTTTGGGTTAAGGATAGGGTTAGTTAGTGTTAGGGTTCGTATTAGGGTTACAGTTCAAATTAGTGTTCGTATTAGGGTTAGGGTTTGTATTAGGGTTAGGGTTAGAGTATCTTTAGGGTCAGGGTTCGTGTTAGGGTTCGAGTTAGGGTTAGGGTTTGTGTAAGGGTTAGGGTTTGGTTAGGGTTAGGGTTAGATTAGGGTTAGGGTTAGGGTTAAGATATTAGGTTATTAGGGTAAGGGTTCGTATTAGGGTTCGTATTAGGGTTAGGGTTAGGATTCGTATTAGGGTTAGGGTCAGTATTTTAGGGTTTTAGTGTTAGGGTTAGGGTTTTTAGGATTAGGGTTAGGGTTAGAGTAGTGTTAGGGTTAGGGTTCGTGTCAGTGTTAGTGTTAGAGTTTGTGTTAGAGTTAGGGTTAGGTGAGGTTTAGGGTTAGGATTTAGGTTACTTTTAGAGTTTGGTTAGGGTTAGGGTTAGGTTAGGGTTAGGGTTCGTTTTAGGTTTAGGGTTAGGATTATGGCATTAGGGTTAGTTTTAGGGTAAGGGTTAGGTTAGGGTATCAGGGTTAGTTAGGGTTAGGGTTCATATTAGGGTTAGGGTTCATATTAGGGTTAGCGTTCGTATTAGAGTTAGGGTTAGAGTTCGTGTAAGTGGTAGGGATCATATTAGGGTTAGGGTTAGAGATAGGTTAGGTTTAGGGTTATAGGGTTAGCGTTAGGGTTAGGATATAAGGGTTAGGGTTAGTTAGGGTTCGTATTAAGGTTAGGGTTAGCCTTTTATGGTTAGATTTAGGGTATTAGGGTTAGAATTAGAATTTATGGTATTAGGGTTATGGTTTGTGTTAGGGTTAGGGTTCATGTTAGTGTTAGGGTTTGTGTAAGGGTTAGGGTTAGGTTAGGGTTAGGATTAGAGTTACGGTTAGGGTTGGGTTAGAGTTATTGTTTTAATGTTAAGGTTAGGGTTCGTATTAGGATTAGGTTATTAGTGTTAGGGTTAGTGTTAGGGTTATGTTAAGGTTAGGGTATTAGGGTTAGGGAAAGTTAGGGTAAGGAATCATATTAGGGTTAGGGTACGTATTAGGGTTAGGGTTCGTATTAGGGTTAGGGTTCGTATTAGGGTTAGGGTTAGATTAGCTTTAGGATTAGGGTACGCGTTATTTTAGGGTTAGTTAGGTTTAGGGTTAGGATATTAGGGTATTATGGGTAGGGTTCATATTAGGGTTCGTATTAGGGTTAGGGATCATATTAGTGTTAGGGTTCGTATTAGGGTTAGGGTTCGTATTAAGGTTATTGTTAGTGTTTTAGTGTTTTAATGTTAGGGTTATGGTTATTAGGATTAGGGTTAGGGTTACTTAGGGTTAGGGCTAGGGTATTAGGGGGTTAGGTTTAGTGTTAGGGTTAGGGTTATTAGGATTAGGGTTAGGGTTAGAGTAGTGTTAGGGTTCGTGTTAGGGTTAGTGTTAGAGTTAGGGTTTGTGATAGAGTTAGGGTTAGGTTAGGGTTATGGTTAGGGTTAGGATTAGGGTTACAGTTAGAGTTTGGTTAGGGATAGCGTTATGGTATTAAGGTTAGGGTTAGGGTTAGGTTAGGGTTAGGGTTCGTATTAGGGATAGGGTTATGATTATAGTATTAGGGTTAGGGTTAGTGTTAGTGTTATGGTTAGGGTATTAGGGTTAATTAGGGTTAGGGTTCATATTAGTGTTAGGGTTCATATTAGGGTTAGTGTTTGTATTAGAGTTAGGGTTAGGGTTCGTGTAAGGGGTAGGGTTCATATTAGAGTTAGGGTTGGAGTTAGGTTAGGGTCATAGGGTTAGCGTAAGGGTTAGAATATAAGGGTTAGGGTTAGTTAGGGTTAGGGTTCGTATTAAGGTTTGGGTTAGCGTTTTAGTGTTAGGGTTAGGGTATTAGGGTTAAAATCAGAATTTATGGTATTAGGGTTAGGAGTTGTGTTAGGGTTAGGGTTCATGTTAGTGTTGGGGTTAGGGTTTGTGTAAAGGTTAGGGTTAGGTTAGGGTTAGGATTAGGGTTACAGTTAGGGTTGGATTAGGGTTAGGGTTATGCTATTAAGGTTAGGGTTAGAGTTCATATTAGGGTTAGGGTTAGGATTAGGGCATTAGTGTTAGGGTTAGTGTTAGGGTTAGGGTTAGGTTAGGGTTAGGGTATTAGGGTTAGGGTTAGTTAGGGTTCGGGGTCATATTAGGGTTAGGGTTCGTATTAGGGTTAGGGTTCGTATTAGGGTAAGATTAGCTTTAGGATTAGGGTTCGCGTTATGATAAGGTTAGTTAGGGTTAGGGTATTAGGCTATTAGGGTTATGGTTTGTATTAGGGTTAGGGTTAGTGTTCATATTAAGGTTAGGGTTTGTATTAGGGTTAGGGTTTTAGGGTTCTAGGGTTAGGGTTATTAGATTAGGGTTAGGGTTACATAGGGTTAGGGTTAGTGTTAGGGTTAGGTTATGAATAGTGTTAGGGTTCGTATTAGGGTTAGGGTTAGGATTAGGGTATTAAGGTTAGGGTTAGTGTTAGGGTTAGGTTATGGATAGGGTTTAGGTTCGTATTAGGGTTAGGGTTAGGATTAGGGTATTAGGGTTAGGGTTAGGTTAGGGTTTGGGTATTAGGGTTTGGGTTAGGATTAAGGTTAGGTTAGGGATAGGGTTAGGATATTAGGGTTAGGGTATTAGGGTTAGTTAGGGTTAGGGTTCGTATAAGGGTCAGAGTTAGGGTTCGTATTAGGGTTAGGGTTCGTATAAGGGTTAGGGTAGCATTAGGGTTAGGGTTAGGTCATTAGGGTTAGGTTATTACGGTAAGGGTTAGTTAGGGTTAGGGTTCGTATTAGGGTTAGGGTTCATATTAGGGTTAGGGTTAGGGTTCGTATTAGGGTTAGGGTCAGTGTTTTAGGGTTTTAGTGTTAGGGTTAGGGTTATTAGGATTAGGGTTAGGGTTAGAGTAGTGTTAGGGTTAGGGTTCATGTTAGGGTTAGTGTTAGAGTTAGGGTTTGTGTTAGAGTTAGGGTTAGGTTAGGATTAGGGTTAGGGTTAGGATTAGGGTTACGGTTAGATTTTGGTTAGGGTTAGGGCTTTGTTATTAAGGTTAGGGTTAGGTTTAGGGTAGCATTAGCGTTAGGGTTAGGGTTAGGTAAGGGTAAGGGTTAGGATTAGGGTTAGGTTAGGGTTAGGGTATTAGGGTTAGTTTTCATATTAGGGTTAGGTTTAGGGTTATGGTAAGGTTAGGGTTAGGGTATTAGGGTTAGGGTATTAGGGTTATGGTTAGGTTAGGTTAAGGGTATTAGGGAAAGGGTATTAGGGTTAGGGTTAGGGTACTGGGGTTAGGGTTAAGGATAGGGTTAGTTAGTGTTAGGGTTCGTATTAGGGTTACAGTTCGTATTAGTGTTCGTATTAGGGTTAGGGTTTGTATTAGGGTTCGGGTTAGAGTATCTTTAGGGTTAGGGTTCGTGTTAGGGTTCGTGTTAGGGTTAGGGTTTGTGTAAGGGTTAGGGTTAGGTTAGGGTTAGGGTTAGATTAGGGTTAGGGTTAAGATATTAGGTTATTAGGGTTAGGGTTCGTATTAGGGTTCGTATTAGGGTTCGTATTAGGGTTAGGGTTCGTATTAGGGTTAGGGTTAGGATTCGTATTAGGGTTAGGGTCAGTATTTTAGGGTTTTAGTGTTAGGGTTAGGGTTTTTAGGGTTAGGGTTAGAGTAGTGTTAGGGTTAGGGTTCGTGTCAGGGTTAATGTTAGAGTTTGTGTTAGAGTTAGGGTTAGGTGAGGGTTAGGGTTAGGATTAGGTTTACTTTTAGAGTTTGGTTAGGGTTAGGTTAGGGTTAGGGTTCGTTTTAGGGTTAGGGTTAGGATTATGGTATTAGGGTTAGGGTTAGGGTTAGTATTAGGGTTAGGGTTAGGGTATCAGGGTTTGTTAGGGTTAGGGTTCATATTAGGGTTAGGGTTCATATTAGGGTTAGCATTCGTATTAGAGTTAGGGTTAGAGTTCGTGTAAGGGGTAGGGTTCATATTAGGGTTAGGGTTAGAGATAGGTAAGGTTTAGGGTTATAGGGTTAGCGTTAGGGTTAGGATATAAGGGTTAGGGTTAGTTAGGGTTCGTATTAAGGTTAGGGTTAGCCTTTTATGGTTAGGTTTAGGGTATTAGGGTTAGAATTAGAATTTATGGTATTAGGGTTATGGTTTGTGTTAGGGCTAGGGTTCATGTTAGTGTTAGGGTTAGGGTTTGTGTAAGGGTTAGGGTTAGGTTAGGGTTAGGATTAGAGTTACAGTTAGGGTTGGGTTAGGGTTATTGTTTTAATGTCAGGGTTAGGGTTCGTATTAGGATTAGGTTATTAGTGTTAGGGTTAGTGTTAGGGTTAGGGTTAGGTTACGGTTAGGGTATTAGGGTTAGAGTTAGTTAGGGTAAGGAATCATATAAGGGTTAGGGTACGTATTAGGGTTAGGGTTCGTATTAGGGTTAGGGTTCGTATTAGGGTTAGGGTTAGATTAGTTTTAGGATTAGGGTACGCATTATTTTAGGGTTAGTTAGGGTTAGGGTTAGGGTTAGCAATAAGGTATTAGGGTTAGGATTAGGGTTATGGTTAGGTTAGGGTAAGGGTTTGGGTATTAGGGTTTTGGTTAGGATTACGGTTAGGTTAGGGTTAGGGTTAGGATATTAGGGTTAGGGTATTAGGGTTAGTTTTAGTTAGGGTTAGGGTTCGTAAAAGGGTTAGAGTTAGAGTTCGTATTAGGGTTAGGGTTCGTATTAGGGTTAGGGTAGTGTTAGGGTTAGGGTTCATGTTAGGGTTAGTGTTAGAGTAAGAGTTTGTGTTAGAGTTAGGGTTAGGTTAGGGTTAGGGTTAGGATTAGGGTTACGGTTAGATTTTGGTTAGGGTTAGGGCTATGTTATTAAGGTTAGGGTTAAGTTTAGGGTAGCATTTGCGTTAGGGTTAGGGTTAGGTAAGGGTAAGGGTTAGTATTAGGGTTAGGTTAGGGTTAGGGTATTAGGGTTAGGTTTCATATTAGGGTTAGGTTTAGGGTTATGGTAAGGTTAGGGTTAGGGTATTAGGGTTAGGTATTAGGGTTATGGTTAGGTTAAGGGTATTAGGGAAAGGGTATTAGGGTTAGGGTTAGGGTATTGGGGTTAGGGTTAAGGATAGGGTTAGTTAGTGTTAGGGTTCGTATTAGGGTTACAGTTCGTATTAGTGTTCGTATTAGGGTTAGGGTTTGTATTAGGGTTAGGGTTAGAGTATCTTTAGGGTTAGGGTTCGTGTTAGGGTTCGTGTTAGGGTTAGGGTTTGTGTAAGGGTTAGGGTTAGGTTAGGGTTAGATTAGGGTTAGGGTTAAGATATTAGGTTATTAGGGTTAGGGTTCGTATTAGGGTTCGTATTAGGATTCGTATTAGGGTTAGGGTCAGTATTTTAGGGTTTTAGTGTTAAGGTTAGGGTTTTTAGGATTAGGGTTAGGGTTAGAGTAGTGTTAGGGTTAGGGTTCGTGTCAGGGTTAATGTTAGAGTTTGTGTTAGAGTTAGGCTTAGGTGAGGGTTAGGGTTAGGATTAGGTTTACTTTTAGAGTTTGGTTAGGGTTAGGGTTAGGTTAGGGTTAGGGTTCGTTTTAGGGTTAGGGTTAGGATTATGGTATTAGGGTTAGGGTTAGTGTTAGGGTTAGGGTATCAGGGTTAGTTAGGGTTAGGGTTCATATTAGGGTTAGGGTTCATATTAGGGTTAGCATTCGTATTAGAGTTAGGGTTAGAGTTCGTTTAAGGGGTAGGGTTCATATTAGGGTTAGGGTTAGAGATAGGTTAGGTTTAGGGTTATAGGGTTAGCGTTAGGGTTAGGATATAAGGGTTAGGGTTAGTTAGGGTTCGTATTAAGGTTAGGGTTAGCCTTTTATGGTTAGGTTTAGGGTATTAGGGTTAGAATTAGAATTTATGATATTAGGGTTATGGTTTGTGTTAGGGTTAGGGTTCAAGTTAGTGTTAGGGTTAGGGTTTGTGTAAGGGTTAGGGTTAGGTTAGGGTTAGGATTAGAGTTACAGTTAGGGTTGGGTAAGGGTTATTGTTTTAATGTTAGGGTTAGGGTTCGTATTAGGATTAGGTTATTAGTGTTAGGGTTAGTGTTAGGGTTAGGGTTAGGTTAAGGTTAGGGTATTAGGGTTAGGGTTAGTTAGGGTAAGGAATCATATTAGGGTTAGGGTACGTATTAGAGTTAGGGTTCGTATTAGGGTTAGGGTTCGTATTAGGGTTAGGGTTAGATTAGCTTTAGGATTAGGGTACGCATTATTTTAGGGTTAGTTAGGGTTAGGGTTAGGGTTACCAATAAGGTATTAGGGTTAGGATTAGGGTTATGGTTAGGTTAGGGTAAGGGTTTGGGCATTAGGGTTTTGGTTAGGATTCCGGTTAGGTTAGGGTTAGGGTTAGGATATTAGGGTTAGGGTATTAGGGTTAGGTTTAGTTAGGGTTAGGGTTCGTAAAAGGGTTAGAGTTAGAGTTCGTATTAGGGTTAGGGTTCGTATTAGGGTTAGGGTAGAGTTAGGGTTAGGGTTAGGTTATTAGGGTTAGGGTATTACAGTTAGGGTTAGGGTTAGGGTTAATTAGGGTTAGGATATTAGGGTATTAGCGTTAGGGTTAGGGTTCATATTAGTGTTCGTTTTAGGGTTTTTGATAGGGTTCGTATTAGGGTTAGGGTTCGTATTAGGGTTAGGGTTAGTGTTTTAGGGTTTTAGTGTTAGGGTTATTAGTATTAGTGTTAGGGTTAGGGTTATTAGGATTAGGGTTAGGGTATTGGGGTTTGGGTTAAGGATAGGTTTAGTTAGTGTTAGGGTTCGTATTAGGTTTACAGTTCGTATTAGTGTTCGTATTAGGGTTAGGGTTTGTATTAGGGTTAGGGTTAGAGTATCTTTAGGGTTAGGGTTCGTGTTAGGGTTCGAGTTAGGGTTAGGGTTTGTGTAAGGGTTAGGGTTTGGTTAGGGTTAGGGTTAGATTAGGGTTAGGGTTAGGGTTAAGATATTAGGTTATTAGGGTAAGGGTTCGTATTAGGGTTCGTATTAGGGTTAGGGTTCGTATTAGGGTTAGGGTTAGGATTCGTATTAGGGTTAGGGTCAGTATTTTAGGGTTTTAGTGTTAGGGTTAGGGTTTTTAGGATTAGGGTTAGGGTTAGAGTAGTGTTAGGGTTAGGGTTCGTGTCAGTGTTAGTGTTAGAGTTTGTGTTAGAGTTAGGGTTAGGTGAGGTTTAGGGTTAGGATTTAGGTTACTTTTAGAGTTTGGTTAGGGTTAGGGTTAGGTTAGGGTTAGGGTTCGTTTTAGGTTTAGGGTTAGGATTATGGTATTAGGGTTAGGGTTAGTTTTAGGGTAAGGGTTAGGGTTAGGGTATCAGGGTTAGTTAGGGTTCATATTAGGGTTAGGGTTCATATTAGGGTTAGCGTTCGTATTAGAGTTAGGGTTAGAGTTCGTGTAAGGGGTAGGGTTTATATTAGGTTTAGGGTTAGAGATAGGTTAGGTTTAGGGTTATAGGGTTAGCGTTAGGGTTAGGATATAAGGGTTAGGGTTAGTTAGGGTTCGTATTAAGGTTAGGGTTAGCCTTTTATGGTTAGGTTTAGGGTATTAGGGTTAGAATTAGAATTTATGGTATTAGGGTTATGGTTTGTGTTAGGGTTAGGGTTCATGTTAGTGTTAGGGTTTGTGTAAGGGTTAGGGTTAGGTTAGGGTTAGGATTAGAGTTACGGTTAGGGTTGGGTTAGAGTTATTGTTTTAATGTTAAGGTTAGGGTTCGTATTAGGATTAGGTTATTAGTGTTAGGGTTAGTGTTAGGGTTATGTTAAGGTTAGGGTATTAGGGTTAGGGAAAGTTAGGGTAAGGAATCATATTAGGGTTAGGGTACGTATTAGGGTTAGGGTTCGTATTAGGGTTAGGGTTCGTATTAGGGTTAGGGTTAGATTAGCTTTAGGATTAGGGTACGCGTTATTTTAGGGTTAGTTAGGGTTAGGGTTAGGGTTAGCAATAAGGTTTTAGGGTTAGGATTAGGGTATTAGGGTTATGGTTAGGTTAGGGTAAGGGTTTGGGTATTAGGGTTTTGGTTAGGATTACGGTTAGGTTAGGGTTAGGGTTAGGATATTAGGGTTAGGGTATTAGCGTTAGGGTTAGTTAGGGTTCGTATAAGGGTTAGAGTTAGGGTTCGTATTAGGGTTAGGGTTCGTATTAGAGTTTGGGAAGCATTAGCGTTAAGGTTAGGTTATTAGGGTTAGGGTATTGCGGTTAGGGTTAGGTTTAGGGTTAGTTAGGGTTAGGGTTAGGATATTAGGGTATTAGGGTTAGTGTTCATATTAGGGTTCGTTTCAGTGTTTGGGATAGGGTTTGTATTAGGGTTAGGGTTCTTATTAGGATTAGGATTAGGGTTCGTATTAGGGTTAGGGTTAGTGTTTTAGTGTTTTAGTGTTAGGGTTAGGATTATTAGGATTAGGGTTACGGTTACTTAGGGTTAGGGTTAGGGGTTAGGGTTCACGTTAGGGTTAGGGTAGCTTTAGGGTTAGGCTTAGGGTAGCTTTAGGGTTAGTGTTCACGTTAGGGTTAGGGTTTGTGTCAGGGTTAGGGTTCATATTAGAGGTAATATGGTTATAGTTAGGGTTAGGATAGCATTAGAGTTAGGGTTAAGGTTAGGCTAGGGTTAGTGTTAGGATTAGGGTTAGGGTTATTCTAGGGTTAGGGTACTATGGTTAGGGTTCATATTAGGGTTAGGTTTATGGTTAGGGTTACGGAAAGGTTAGGGCTAGGGTTAGGGTATTAGTGTTGGGGTTAGATTATGGTTAGGGTATTAGGGAAAGGGTATTAAGGTTAGGGTATTAGGGTTAGGGTTAAAGTTAGGGTTAGTTATTGTTAGGGTTCATATTAGGGTTAGGGTTCGTATTAGAGTTGGGGTAGCATTAGGGTTAGGGTTTGCGTTAGGGTTAGGGTTAGGATAGCTTTAGGGTTAGGGTTCGCGTTAGGGTTAGGGTTTGTGTTAGGGTTCATATTAAAGGTATTAGGGTTATAGTTAGGGTAAGGATAGCATTAGAGTTAGGGTTAGGGTTTGGCTAGGCTTAGGGTTAGTATTAGGGTTAGGGTTATCCTAGGGTTAGTGTACTATGGTTAGGGTTCATATTATGGTTAGGTTTTTGATTAGGGTTACGGATAGGTTAGGGCTAGGGTTAGGGTATTAGGGTTAGGGTTAGAATAGGGTTAGGATATTAGGGAAAGGGTATTAGGGTTAGGATATTAGGGTTAGGGTATTAGTGTTAGGGTTAAGGTTAGGGTTAGTTATTGTTAGGGTTCATATTAGAGTTAGGGTTCGTATTAGGGTTAGGGTAGCATTAGGGTTAGGGTTCGCGTTAGGGTTAGTTAGGGTTAGGGTATTAGGATATTAGGGTTAGGGATAGGGTTCGTATTAGGGTTAGGGTTAGAGTTAGCTTTTGTGTTAGAGTTATGGTTAGGGTATTCGGGTTAGGGTAAGGGTTAGATTAGTTTAAGGATTAGGGATCGCGTTATGTTATGTTAGGGTTAGGGTATTTTGGTATTAGGGAAAGGGTTCGTCTTAGGGTTAGGGTTTGTATTAGGGTTAGGGTTAGGATTAGGGTATTAGAGTTAGGTTTAGGTTAGGGTTAGGGTTTGGGTATTATAGTTAGGGTTAGGGTTAGGTTATGGTTAGGGTATCAGGGTTAGGGTATTAGAGTTAGGGTTAGCGTATTAAGGTTAGGGTTAGTTAGGGTTCATATAAGGGTTAGAGTTATGGTTCGTATTAGGGTTAGGGTTTGTATTAGGGTAAGGGTTCACGTTAGGGTTAGTTAGGTTTAGGGTTTGGATATTAGGGTGTTAGGGTTCGTATTAGGGTTAGGATTCATATTAGGATTAGTGTTCGTATTATGGTTAGGGTTCGTATTAAGGTTAGGGTTAGCGTTTTAGGGTTTTAGTGTCAGGGTTATGGTTACTTAGGGTTAGGGCTAGGGTATTAGGGGGTTAGGGTTTGGGGTTAGGGTTCATATTAGGGTTAGGGTAGCATTAGGCTTAGGGTTCGCGTTAGGGTTAGGGTTCATATTAGAGGTATTAGGGTTATAGTTAGCATTAGGGTAGCGTTAGAGTTAGCATTAAGGTTACGGTTAGGTAAGGGTTAAGGTTAGGATTACGGTAAGGGTTGGGTTAGGGTTAGGGAATTAGGGTTAGGGTTGGGTTTCGTATTAGGGTTAGAGTTACGGTTAGTGTTAGGGTATTAGGGTTAGGGTATTAGGGTTATGGTTAGGTTAGGGTTAGGTTAAGGGTATTAGGGAAATGGTATTAGGGTTAGGGTTAGGGTATTAGGGTTAGGGTTAAGGTTAGGGTTAGTTAGTGTTAGGGTTCGTATTAGGGTTTGGGTTCGTATTAGGGTTGGGGTTTGTATTAGGGTTAGTGTTAGAGTATCTTTAGGATTAGGGTTTGTGTTAGGGTTCGTGTTAGGGTTTGTGTAAGGGTTAGGGTTAGGTTAGGGTTAGGGTTCGTATTAGGGTTAGGGTTAGATTAGCTTTAGGATTAGGGTTCGCATTATGTTAGGGTTAGTTATGGTTAGAGTTAGGGTTAGTTAGGGTTAGGATATTAGGTTATTAGGGTTAGGGTTCGTATTAGGGTTAGGGTTCGTATTAGGGTTAGGACTTGGGTTCGTATTAGGGTTAGGGTCAGTGTTTTAGGTTTTTTTTCCCATCAATAGTTTTTATTGAAATTTTTTGCATTGCAAACAGGGGTACAAAAAGGAAAATGGAAGGGAGGGCGAAGTAGGTACATACGCACGTAAGAAAGCGCTTTAACAGACATATGCAGACAATTCATGGTCGATCACACCAATACATTGTAAGGCAAACAAAAAATAATTAATGGAGGTGGCAGGGCGGCAATGGGCTTGAAGTAAAAATAACACAAATAGGAGGTCCTTGCTGTTTTAGGGTTGGGAGGGGGCCACATCATCCGATGTGCTGGGGGGTGATTCTACAGGGGTTCGGGGACGTAGTATCAATGCAGCACCCTCACCCTCCGTGGTAAATAGATGCCAAGGCATCCAGCGCACAAATGGAGATTTGGCAGTGAAGGAGTATGGGATGTGTTCAGTCTCCATCAAGAAGTGCAGCTGTATTTTGTGTATCACCTTCAACACTGGAGGTGGTGTGGGTTGTTTCCAGTT
This sequence comes from Pseudophryne corroboree, assembly GCF_028390025.1. Taxonomy (NCBI): domain Eukaryota; kingdom Metazoa; phylum Chordata; class Amphibia; order Anura; family Myobatrachidae; genus Pseudophryne; species Pseudophryne corroboree. Next base: position 478,138 of record NW_026969849.1, read on the forward strand.
TTGGGCTAAAGCCGCACGTGCAGCGAGGCAGATGTGGCCTAGGACATAATGTAGATGTACCCCCATGCTTCGCGGGAATATATTCAATAGAGCTATAAGCGGGGAGGGGGAGAGGTCGAGGTTCAGGACTTTGTTGATAAGGCCAAATACTTCTGTCCAGTACCCTTGGATATGGGGGCAAGACCAAAAAATATGGAAGAGGTGGCCAACCACTCTGCATAGGCGCCAACAAAACTTCGAACATGCCGGCCAGATCGTATGTAGCCTTTCCGGTGTGAGGTACAGTCTGTGGAGTAGCTTAACGTACATTTCGGAGTGATTCAGGCATTTAGACATAGTGAAGGATGACATAAAAATGTGTTGCCACTGAGAATCTTGGAGAACACATCCCACATCCGCCTCCCACCTGACTTGGGCTCTAGATTTAGAAACAGGGAGTAGTGAGAGTAATGTTTTATACCAGAAGGAAATCTCCCCTCTGGAAGTAGCGTTAGAAAATCGGCCTGTGACTTGCAGGATATCATGTGATGGCAGGGAGGAGGAGAGGTGGAGGCTAGTCCACCAGTGCTGTATTTGATAATATCGAAGCCTCTCAGTGTCTGGTAGAGAGAAGCGTCTCTGGATATCAGAAAAAGAGGCGAATACGGACCCATTAAACAAGTCTCCCAGGACCTCCAGCCCGCCAGGCCAAGATTAGGGACTAGAGCGGCTACCGTTCGTAGTGAAATCAGAGAGAGATTATGATAGGAAGGGGATATGGCCGCAGTCAATTTGTCCCAAATCTGGAGTGTGGCATGGGTAGAGGGGAGGATATTTAAGCACTGCGGGCAAAGGGGCCTAGGAATCCAAAAAAGATCCTTCAAGGGAAAACGGGGGCAGGCTGCCTCCTCCAGACACGCCCACTCCGGACATATATCTTTGTAGAATTCTTTAATCTGGGCAAGAAGGGAGGCCTCTTGGTACAGTGATAAATTGGGCATATCTAGGCCACCGGCTCTCCTTGGTAGAGACATCATCGCGCGAGCAAGTTTAGGCGGGCGCGAAGACCATATATAGTTAGTGAGGATTGTAGTGGCCTTATCTAGTTACTTTTTAGGGAAGATAAAAGGGATAGTTCGGAACAAGAACATTAACTTAGGGAGCAGCGACATTTTAAAGGCGGCCAGACGGCCCAACCAAGAAACTTCATAGTTGAGCCATGATTTGGTGAACATCTGGAGGGAGGACAGCAGAGGAGGGAGATTGACATCAAATACAGAGGAGGTAGATGGGGGAATGAGAATACCCAGGTATCGTATCGAGGATGTTTTCCAGTTATACGGATACTTAGTGCGTAATAGGGGCAAGGAGTTAGAGAGGTTAATGGGCAGAGCATCCGTCTTAGAGGCATTTAGTTTATAATACGATGCTGCAGAGTAGCTATCTAAAACAGTATGCAGATGGGGGAGAGTTGTGGCTGGGTCTGTTACGAATAGGAGAACATCGTCTGCGAACAGACATAGTTTATGTGACGTGGTGCCTAATCGCAGTCCAGGGAACTGTGGGTCCGCTCGTAGCCTAGCTGCCAGTGGTTCAATGGCTAGTACGAATATGAGAGGGGAGAGGGGGCAGCCCTGGCGGGTGCCATTATAGATTGGAAAAGGGCGAGATAAAAAACCATTACTAAATACCCGGGCCATCGGGGAGTTATACAGGGCTAATATCGAGGAGAGGATGCGATCGCGCAGGCCGAATTTGACTAGGACTTCTCGCATATAAGACCAGTTTAAACGATCAAAGGCCTTCTCTGCATCCAAAGATAGCAGAAGGAGACCTTGCTCTGGGGTTAGGGAATCAACAAGATTAAAGACCCGCCTGTCTTCCCGGGATAAACCAACTTGGTCCGGATGTATCAGGGAGGGGAGGAGGGCGTTCAGCCGAGAGGCTATTAATTTAGCTTATATTTTAATATCCCCATTCAGTAACGCAATGGGACGATAATTTTGGCAAGAGGTCACATCTTTGCCCGGTTTAGGGATCGTGACAATACGCGCCTCGAGCATCTCCTGAGGGAGGGTGCCCTGCGAGGTAATATCGGTGTAGACCGCCACTAAAGAGGGAGCTAGAAGGTCCTGGAACGAAACATTAAAGTCATTAATAAAGCCATCCGGGCCCGGTGCCTTACCCTGAGGGAGGGACTTGATCACTTGGAGGGTTTCTGATAAGGACCATGGGGCATTCAGCAATGCTAATTGATCGTCTGAAATATTTGGGAGAGTTAAATCCGCTAAGAAGGAGTTGATAGAGGAAGGGGTAGGTTGTGGGGTGTCAGGATCTGCCGAGAGGTTATAGAGATGGGAGTAGAAGTTGGCAAACTGATTCGCTATCTCCCTCGGGTTAGAAATTTTGGTGCCTGTGGGGGATATAATGAGCTTGATTCTATTCCTAGCCTGCTGAGCCCTAAGCTTCCGGGCAAGCATTTTCCCCGGCCTGTTCTGACGTATCCTATTTAGTGAAGCCTGGGTGCGCGCCATCAGCATTGTCTGAAGTTGGGACCTAATATCTACTAACTGCTTCTGTAAAGATTTCGTAGGTCTAGATTGGTTTTTGTCCTCTAAGTCGTTCAGTTTGAGTTCCAAATCGGTCTGGCGTTGTAGATTAAGTTTCTTGAGCTGTGCTCCTGCCTGAATCGCCGCTCCCCGGATGACAGCTTTAAGTGCGCACCAGAAGTTCAGGGTGGACGTGTCTGAAGGAGAATTAAACTCCAAATAGGATGATATACTGTCAGCTATGATTTTTTTTGAAACTGGGTTGGACAGCAAATGGGGAGAGAGTCTCCAAGGACGGGGGGGTGGGGGGGGGGGCGCAGTGTTGGCTAGCTACACTCCATTTAAGAATCAGCAGGGCGTGGTCTGACCAAGTTATAGGGAGAATATCTAAAGATCTGGCGAACTGGAGGGTCCATTTGTCCGAAAATATTAAATCAATACGGGAGTAAGAGTTGTGGACAGGGGAATAATAGGTGTACTCCCGTCCTGTGGGGTTTTGCCCTCGCCAAATGTCATAGAGATCAAATTCAGCCAAGAGGTTACGAAAGGCTAAGGAAGGGGCGTTGGGGGGGACTGAAGTGGCGGGAGAGGTCCTGGGAGACCTGTCCAGCTTAGGGTCAAGGACTAAATTAAAATCCCCCATGAGCAAAAGGGAGCCCTTGCGAATCTTATGAATAGTTACACATAACTTTCGGATAAAGGCAACTTGGTGTGAGTTCGGGGCATATACCGAGACCAGAGTTACCGGTTTTTCGTTTAAAAGGCCGCTCAGTATAAGATACCGGCCGTTTTTTCCGCTATCTGAGAGTGTAGAGTGAAGGAGATGGAGTCTCTAAATAATATGGCCACACCGTTCCTCTTAAAAGGGCCATTGGCGAAATAACCTAGAGGGAATTTGCGATCTTTGAAAATAGGGGGTGCAATAGATGAAAAGTGTGTCTCCTGCAGGGCAACAATATCAGCTTTATTCTTAGTAAAATAACCCAGAGCCAGTCTACGCTTATTAGGGGAATTCAGCCCCTTAACATTCATGGATAATACCCGAACCATCGGAGCAAGCTAATTTACGTTGTGAGTGGTGAAGGGTCTTGACGCCTACCCAAATAGAATTGTCTCGAGCAGCGAGTACCTACATCATAAAACTGGGGGTGGGGGGGAGGGAGGGGGGGTACCGGGAGGTGGGGGGGGGGGGGGGGAAACCAAAACGACCCAGTATATCGGGTCGGCATAACCACTGCAAGGGAGGTAAAAAAGTGCAGTAGTATATTACCAGGGGGGAACATGTGGCCTAGCGCCACCACCCATGAAACTGAACAGAAAAAAAAAAAACAAGAGTAAGCAGAAGTAAATATGCTTACCAACAGTACACATGAGAGCACATGGAAAATTAAAAAAAAAAGACAGATATACATAAACTCAGATATAAAATGAGAGGCTGGTACACCATTATCACGACATCACGTAGGACAACTCATGTGACCTTATCATGAACAATGGCGAAGTCAATTCTGTAGTAACGGTATCAGAAACAGTTCAACTTGAGAACCCAAGCTGGATGTATTAACGTCATGCGGTGACCCATTCTGAGCGGATGGTGGGCTGTTTCTTGGATCCAGGGGGTAGTGTAACAGAGATATCCCACTCCGCCAATAATTTGACTCCCGTCTCCAATGAAGTCACTGTGTAAGACTTGTTTTCATACGAGATGACAAGCTTCACTGGAAAGCCCCATCTGTACGTGATGTCTTGGTCGTGAAGTGCCAAAGTGACGGGAAGGAATGCTCGTCGTTTGGCCAGGGTTAGGGCGGAGAAGTCCGGGAACAGTTGTAAACCGCCGAGGGCATTCGAGTCGGAGTCGCCCGCCTCTCTGGCTGCTTTCAGGATGCGTTCCTTGATTGTGAAAAAATGCACCCTCAGGAGTGTATCTCTCGGGAGCGAGGGGGCAACTGAGCGTGGTTTAGGCAGTCTATGGATCCGGTCAATAAGCAGCTCTCTAGCATCAGCTCTAGATAGCAGCTTCTGGAACAGGACAGTAGCGTAATTTTCCAACTCGGAGTTCTGCACGGGATCTGTCCTCTATATCTGCAATCTTGAGTTTAAACGCCTCAAGGTCACTTTGCTGCTGGTCGTGCGCCGTTATGAGGTCATTATGAGACGAGGCCAATTCCTCTACTTTCCTCTCTAGATGGTCCGTACGGTCTCTTATAGCGTGCAGCTCTGTCTTTACCTCCCGAAGGGCTGCGGTGAGGTCCTGCGTCAACTCAGATTTAAATGTTGAGAGGGCCTGGTACAGGGTTTTAACTGTGAGAGGTGCATCAGAATCAGGGTCAAACCCCGGCGGGGAGGTAGGGATGCTGGGGGTAGCTTGCGGAGAAGTGGCAGCCGGGGACTTCTGTAGAGAAGAGGCGGCAGATGTCGACTTCTGAGGCGGGAAAGATACTCTCGGGGGCAGCACCCCTTTGACCTTTTTAGAAGGCATTCAAGTGGAGTGAAGTTCCGCAGACGGGATGCAGATAATAATAAAGAAGCTCAGGATCTCGCAGAATATAACGAAAATTTAGGTAAGCATAAAAGACACGGGTGGTGGCGGGCAGATGATCTGCGCTACATCAGAAGAGCGATATCACACATGGCGAGGCAGAGGGTAATCTCCATCTTGCGGGGCCCAGATGGAAGGTGAGAGGTTCCCAGCCGGGAGAGGGGGTTGGGAGGCCAGGTACACACCTCTGGTCCAGCGGCTCTATTAAATAAATGCTGTGAGATAGAGGTGAATAGACGTGGTACGCTTCTCCCCAGGGACTTCTCTGTCGCAGGGTCCAGGAATCTCAGTGCTTTCTGCAGCTTGCAGCAGCTCCCCTTGTAAAAACCAAGATGGCCGCCGCAGCTCTCTCAGTTTGTGTGAGTCTCACACTCTTCCTCCACTTTCAGGGGTCCCCACAGCTCATAGCCCCACAGGGTATCCTCCCTAGAGGTCAGGGGGGCAATCTGGAAAGATCCAGAGGCTCCGGGGGGGTCCGCGACTCTTTCCGGCGCCGCGGCTCCGCCGTGGAGCTCAAAACGCGGGTGCCGGGAGTACGCGAGTCCCCGGCTTCTGGCTAGTCCTAGGCCGCAACCTGCGGGAGCCGTAAAAACAGCTCCCCGGCTCCGCGGCGGACACTGCCAGGTATAGGAGGCTGCAGGTGGACTGGGGAGCCTCCGGAGGTGGGTTTAGATGGCCCAAGGTGGATCTTGTAGAGGTGTTTAAAAGGCCAGGAGAGAGGAGTGCAGCAGAAGCACGTCTTCTCTCTTCTCCTGCTAGGCCACGCCCCCGTGTTTTAGGGTTTTAGTGTTATGGTTAGGGATATTAGTATTAGGGTTAGGGATAGAGTAGTGTTAGGGTTAGGGTATTAGGGTTAGTGTATTAGAGTTAGGGTATTAGGGTTAGAGTTAGTTAGGGTTAGGGTTCATATAACGGTTAGGGTTCGTATTAGGGGTAAGGTTTGTATTAGGATTAGGGTAGTGTTAGAGTTAGGGTTCGCGTTAGGGTTAGTTAGGTTTAGGGTTAGGATATTAGGGTATTATGGGTAGGGTTCATATAAGGTGTCAAAGTCAGAAAAAAATGTCTCTATGCACACTGCCATATTTGCACCGCACACTGGTACATGCTGCGCATGCGTGCGCTTTCCCGTGACTGCACATACCCGCAATAGCGTGCACTCGCAGGCGCGGTATGCGTATTTACGGTAGAGTTTATGTAGTCGTAGCGTGCGACCCATTCGTTACATATTTTCACAATTAATGTGGTTTATAGATCATGATCCCTTTGATAGTTTCTGAAAGTTTGGTTAATATAGAAGGTCCCTGTCTAAAGGAATCCCTCTTTGTATTGTACGAAGGGTCTAACAGGAATCATACAGCAGTGTTTGGTACCCATCGGAAGAGTATTTAATTAGCAATATTCCGGTGTTGGTTTGGAGCGTATTAATCGCTCGTGCGAATAGTTATGGACATAAGAAGTTTATGTCCATTTCTATTATTTACTCATACTCAGGTATGCGGCGGGAAACCTAGTTTCCCACCCACCTGAGCTGTTGGAAATCGTCACAGCCCACCTGTATGAATCACCCTATGACCTTTTGTTATGATGCAGGGCCGAATTCCTTCGGCCAATGGACAATGGGATTGTAGGGACTATGAGATTGCATTGTGTGTGGGGCATAAATAGGCAGGCCGACCATATCCAACTTCACTCTCTCATCAACGGTTATCTGCTGATAGCCGGGAGCTGGATATCGAGGCGCATGCGATCATACCCTTTGTGCGTAAGTTTTCTCTCCGTAATCATTGTCTTTCTGTGAGCCAATTTCTCTCATCTCTCTCCGTCTCTCTCTCTCTCTCTCTCTCTCTCTCTCCTCTTTTCTCTTATATCTCTCATAGTATTGTATTGTATTGCATTTAGGTCAGAGTAGTATTGTCTTTTTGTATTTGTTGTTTAGTTCTGTGGTTAGGAAGTCTCTGTTATATTGTAGTGTATCATTTGTACTGTTATCCCTTTATACAAGTATATTAGATATAATACAGTTAATAGGCTTTGGACCCTAAACCAGTATCTGTGTATTTTCTATAGTGTTAAGTGTTCACTTGAGCGTCGGTAACGCTCAAGCAGCTTTGTAGTTAGTCAGGTTACACAAGGTTGCACTTACACCCTGTATTCACATTAAGGTATTCTGTGTATTTCATTGGTATAAGGTTTAGACATAAAGGTATAGCATTGTGAGCGTCTGCACCGCTGGTGACCTCCTCGTGGTCTCGAGCGTAAGCTACGCCATAGCAAATCATTACTCTAGTCATAGCCAATAACGTGTCCCGTGATCACTGGGCCGCGAGCGAACGTGACGCCTGAGCGTCTCGCCTACGGCTGAGCGATCGTTACGCAGATAGCGTACCCTTACGGTACTTCTTAAGCAAACAGCGTACAGTGTTCTTAGACTTCATAAAGGGTTGTTTATACGACAAAGGAATTTAGCATTGTCAATTGGGGACTCGTCCGATCCTTCTCATATCTGCACTAGGTAGATCAGCAGACATTATCCCTCCAGCAAAGGGTGGGAGGTTGTCTCGCAGTGCTGACGGGATAAGCGTCTGCTTGCTTCGCTTAGATAAAGAGTGCTGAAGGAATCCGGGAACCGGAAGTAAGAACAAAACGCTTGTGTCTTTTAAAACTGTTTTATTTCTCTTCTGTCTTGCGTATACACGCACGCATACATATATATCTGCATTTCTGTTTCATTTTCGTATATCACTATTCCTGTTTGCCAATTTTATAGTTGATAGAAAGTGCTAAAAGAGATTTGCTGTTATTTCATAGTAAAGGTAATAGTTAAAGTATAGAACAACACACGATTTGTCTAGGAGACAAGGCAGTCAGTGTGGATTGCGGTAGATGATCAGGGATCATTTACATTGATAAAAGTATATATTGTGTTACGGTGGATCTTTGCATTGCGTACACGTGTCGCTAACAAAGACTAGCGTACGCTATCCAAAAGGCAGACGCACGCAGCGTACATTACGCAACGTAGCGTCCGGTTACGCCCACGTAGCTCAAAGTCACGAAAAAGGTGAATTAGCGCAAAGCGATAATTAACGCAAAGGCGATAAGTAACGCACAGCGGTAAATAACGCAAATCTATTTTTGGAAAAATCTGAAATTTAGTTTAACAGATCCTGCTCCTAATTGGTAACACTGTTGGACTGAAGACAATTTCTGCGCAGAAATAGATATAGAAACAAAAGTGTACATGTGTTGAGTGAGTGTGTTTTTATACATAAGTTTATACAACTTTAAGGTGGAACCAAAAGGAAAGTCGGGTACTCGTCAAGGGACATACGTGTAAGTGACATATACGGTGGCTAGGGAGGCATCCCTGGTTAAATAATATTTGAGCATTAGAGTATAGCGGACCATAAGGTAACAAGACCAGGAGGTCACAAGGTAACAAGACCAGGAGGTCGTAAGGTACTAAAAAGGTCCGCTATAAAAGTCCAGTGGCACAACCCCTGGGGGCGTTGGTGCAGAACCCATATAGGCCATAAGCTCTTGCTGAAGGAATCGCGGCCGGAAACATCGATTCCATTAAATCTCTCAGTACATAACAGGTAGTGCTTATGTACTGAACGATTGGACCGCACGTAATTGTGTGCAGTAGTTAGTAATCTGACCTAATACCATTAGAGTAAAGTGGTCACAAACGCTATTTGTACATTCTGACGTGATTTGTGTAATTTTTTATTTTTAAAGGGAAGTTCACTGGTCACTCAGGAACTATCTAACAACCCCACCTTTACTGGAAAGAGTAAGTGTCCTGCGGGTAACCCTCATATGTTCCAGTAAACAGAAGGTTTTTGGTAGGGCCCTGTATCGAGTACGCCAGCACCACGTCGGTGTGATCAGGTCGTATTGGTCGAGGTGGGCGAGTGAGTGGGGTACTCGGTAAACCGCCACCGCCGGCCTACTGTGGAGTAATTTGGTTGTCTGTAAAGGCTTGCTGAAAACCTTGATACAGAAATCCAAGGAGGACTAAGCAACACCTGCAGACTATGGGGGCCAGTTGCTCAGGTAGGGGGCGATCAACCTTGGTTCAGGTTGATTCTGTGAACCGACCAGTTGGGTCGGCACGATATGTAATGTGTGAAAAATATGGAAGTCACACCGAATCTTTATGTGATGAATGGGAGAGAATGACTGTACAAGACAGGGACAAATTCCCAAGAATAGGTAGCTTTAGTCCAGAAGTGTTACAAAATTTAAGGAGGAGGATATGTCTCGTAAAATCAACAAAGAGACGAATTCAACATCATGATTATTTACAGTTATGGCACCAGGAAGGTGAGATACAGAGAGGTTTGGCTCTGGCGGCAGGATCTGGGGCAGTCAGGAAGCTGATAGCCACAGCTCCTCCTCCACCATACATTGCAGGAGAGAAGTTGATTGCGGAGAGAAACGCACTGGGTTGTAAAACACAAACTCTTAGTAACCCTGTAAATGTTAATGATGTTAACCAAATAACTCATGCAAGTATTAACCCGTGCAAGATGTACCCTGTTTTGAACCTTCCTCAGGAGTGTGATCAAGAAGAAGATTCGGCAACAATTTCAGCTCTCTCTCTTGCAGCCACCATAGCAGAGACCACAGTAGGCACAGCGACACCCACGAGATTAGTGAAAGCCCCTAGCGGAGGGATAGGTGAGGTCGTGTCAACGGGTAAGTACGGCACCATGCACTACACTGAAACAATTGTACCACAACAAGCAGTAGAATCTACACAGGAAGAGGCTGTTAGAATTGCTCCTGTAAGGGTAATAGCAGTTCCCAATGGAAAAACAGATGTGTCTGGAGCCACTCCCATAAGGAACATTGCCATGTACACTCCATTTTCCAGAATGGAATTAAGAACAATAGTGTCCGAATTTCCTGACCCCAGGAAGGACTTAGTTGCTAGCCAAAAATACATCAGGGATCTAGGTAACACTGTAGAACCCAACAACAAGGATTGGCAGATACTGCTAAGAGCTTGTTTACCTTCCAATGTCGACGCAACTCAATTTTTAGCTGACTGTGCATTGGATAAAGATGTACCGCTTACCGACGTGTACAACAAGGACAATGTAAAAAGGATAAATTTACAGCTAAAGGAGTATTTCCCAGCCGTTGTTAAATGGAACAAGATATTTTCCATTAAGCAAAAGGAGTCCGAAACGGCAACAGAATATTTTCACCGGGCACTATTAGAAATGGCAAAGTACACTGGTATAGAAGACATGGTATAGAAGACCAACCCAAACCATCGAGAAGTAGCAGTATCTGTACTGATGGATGGTTTGAAAGAAACATTAAAAGCTAGGGTACAGACCACACAACCATGTTGGCGAGGTCTGTCAGTGTCCACATTGAGAGAGGCTGCTATTGATCACGACAGAAACATCACTAGGCACAGGGAATCGCAAAGTGATAAGTTGATGTCCGTAAGTATACAGGCGCTGACCACAAGGCAGCCTGCGTATGTACCACCGAATCCTGTGGGTAAGGCAAGTGTAATAACATGTTTTTCTTGTAACAGACCGGGACACTATGCACGAGAATGTAGAACAAAGAGTGTACAAAGATCTTTTCAACCCCCTAGACAACGACACGACACACGACATTGGGAGCAGGGTCCACAGAGGCGGAGTTTTGAGCCACATACAGGGGAAACAAAAAGATATCCCCCGAACAGAGATTGGCATGCCTCTGGTAGTTCCCAGCTAACCCCGCACAAGTAGTCGCTGCCAGCGGGATTCAGGGAGGTCAGCATACCCAATAGGGGTGTGGCCATACCTGTAATCTGCACCCAGTTAAATTGATTGCCAGTCTTGGAAGCGAACCAGAGATTGCAATCAATGTAGCTGGTAAAACTTTAAACTTTCTTGTAGACACAGGGGCGGCCAAGTCAGTGATAAATTCGACAGTGGGCATGAGAACCACTGGTAGGACAATTCCAGCCATGGGAGTAACAGGGGTAGTCCAGCACTACCCTGTTAGCAAACCAGCCGAGATTACAGTAGGGCCTTTGCATACCAAGCATTCCTTTTTGCTGGCTGCATCGGCACCAACTAATCTCCTGGGTAGAGACTTACTATGTAAAATGGGTTGCGTCATTTATTGTACTCCTGAAGGTGTATTCTTGGACATACCTGAGAATCACGCTCAGGAGGTACGAGACATGTTAGACTCCCCATCAAAATTAATGTCACATTCCAGTATGACAAATAGGAATCCATCCCAAGTAGAAGAGATGACATCTCAGATACCAGAGTCACTTTGGACAAAAGATGGACAGGACACTGGATTAATGGCAAACATAGCTCCAGTAGTTGTACAAGTAAAAGATGGTAGGATAGCTCCAAAAATCCCACAGTATCCTCTGAAGCCAGAGGTGGAGTTAGGAGTTTTCCCAGTAATAGAGCGCTTGCTACAACAGGGCATTCTAGTAAGAACGTCCAGCACAGCAAATAGTCCCATCTTCCCTGTTAAAAAGAGTGGGGGGAGGGGTTACAGGCTAGTGCAGGATCTAAGGGGGATTAACAAAATAGTTGAGAGTCAGTTCCCCGTAGTGCCTAATCCAGCTGTCATCCTAATGCAAATTCCTCCCACTGCCAAATTTTTCACTGTTATTGACCTCTGCTCCGCTTTCTTTTCGGTACCTCTGCACCCTGACAGCCAATATTTGTTTGCATTCACATACAGAGGAGTCCAATACACGTGGACTCGGTTACCCCAAGGTTTCATAGATAGTCCAAGTATATTTTCTCAGGCTTTGCATGATTGTTTACAGTCTTTCCAACCGGAGAGTGGATCAGTGTTGATACAGTACGTGGATGATCTACTACTGTGTTCTGATTCATTGGAGGCATCCCTGAAGGATACGAAACAGCTCCTGTTTCATCTCTCAGACACAGGTCACAAGGTTTCCAAAGACAAGTTACAATTATGCCAAACTAAGGTAAAATATTTGGGACACTGTCTAACACAAGGACTGAGACACCTGACCGCTGATAGAATCCAAGCCATTAGAGACATGACACTGCCACAAACCCAGCAACAGATCAGGACGTTTCTAGGAATGTGTGGGTATTGCCGTAATTGGATCCCAGGGTTTTCCATATTGGCGCTACCTCTGCAGGAAATGGTCTCTTCAAACAAACCTGATCGGATTTCGCATACAGACGAATCCGAAACAGCATTTGAGAGACTTAAGCAATGCCTAACGCAGGCACCAGCACTAGGTATGCCAGACTATGGGAAACCCTTTGAACTATACGGAACAGAAAGTGCTGGGTGCGCAGCAGGTGTACTAACCCAAAAACACGGTGACGCCAGCAGGCCAGTTGCATACTACAGCGCTCAGCTAGATACGGTAGCGCGATCCCTCCCCACATGCTTGCGTAGCGTTGCGGCGATAGCATTGCTAGTGACGAAAAGCGAAGATGTCGTGCTAGGCCACAACCTCACAATCCATACACCGCATGCGGTATCTGCCTTATTGAATTCTGCCCAAACCAGACACGTCTCATCTGCAAGGTTTACAAGATGGGAATTGGCATTAATGGCCCCAGTAAACATCACCATAAGGAGATGCAGTGCATTAAACCCTGCAACATTTCTCCCAGGTGTGCCTGGTCAGACACAAAGGGTGGAAGGTGAGAGTGATGGGGAAGGAGGATTTAATGCAAAGGAAGATACACATGATTGTATGGAATATTTGACCCAAAATTTTACCGCAAGGCCTGACATCAGTGACAATCCACTGGAAGATGCAGAACTCACGTTCTACACGGACGGTAGTTGTCACAGACAGTCAGACTCGGGAGACTTGTGTACTGGATACGCAGTCGTAGATGACCAAGGCACCATAGAAGCGGAACCGCTAGGCCCACCTCACTCAGCCCAGGTTGCTGAACTGGTCGCCCTAACCAGAGCATGTGAATTGGCTAAGGGTAAGTCAGCCAATATCTACACCGATTCTAGATACGCCTTCGGGGTAGTACATGATTTCGGAGCGCTATGGCGGCTCAGAAATTTCATGACGGCGGCTGGTACACCGATAGCGCATGCAGCTCACATAAAAAGGCTTCTAACAGCGATACAGGAACCCGACAGAGTGGCTGTTATCAAATGTAAAGCACATACATATAGCCAAGACCCAGTATCCCTTGGTAACAGCCGAGCAGACGAAGCCGCAAAGCTTGCAGCTGCTACCCCCATACGGACAGACACCACACAACTGATGGTATTTAATACCATCAACACACAGAAGTTGTGTGAGATGCAGAATTTATGTTCCACACAGGAAAGAGCAGTCTGGAGGGCAAAGGGATATGGCCAGGAGTCCTCAGGGCTCTGGACGGATGGACATGGTAAACCAGTGGCCCCCAGGGCATACCTTCCATGTCTGGCTGAAGCAGCTCACGGGCTGACTCATCTAGGCAAGGAGGGGATGTGCAAATTGGTAAGAGCATACTGGTGCGCCCCAGGATTCTCCTCTCATGCGAGTAAAAGAGCAATGTCATGCCTTACCTGTCTGAGAAAGAATATTGGAAAAGCAATACCTACAGAACCATCCCATATCCCACCTGCCGGCGGCCCTTTCCAGGTAATACAAATTGACTTCATTCAATTACCCCCATGTCGAAATTTGAAATATGTACTTGTTTGTATAGATGTTTTCTCGAATTGGGTCGAAGCTTTTCCAGCAGCTACAAATACCGCTATGTTTACAGCTAAGAAAATTGTGCAGGAATTTGTATGTAGATATGGTATCCCTAGAATCATTGAAAGTGATAGGGGTACCCATTTTACAGGTGATGTCTTTCAAGGAATGTGTAAGTTGATGGGAATTGATAGTAAGCTGCACACTCCGTACCGTCCACAGGCGAGTGCGAAGGTCGAAAGAGTGAACAGCACTATTAAAAATAAATTGAGTAAAGTAATGACAGAGACAGGATTGACGTGGCCAGAAGCTTTACCCATTGTTTTGTATAGCATCAGAACCACTCCCAGGTCCCCTCTTAATCTGTCTCCTTTTGAAATCTTGTTTGGTCGACAACCGCATGTCATGATTAACCCTCAGGATGATTTGAAATGTAACAATGAAGTAACTGTAAAGTACTTGATTAACATGAGTAAGCAGTTGAGGAGTCAAAATGATAATCTGAAGTTGGTGATTCCTGATTTACCAGATAGTAATTGTCATGACATTGAACCTGGGGATTATGTAATGATACGAAATTTTCTACGCTCAGGTTGTCTTATTGATAGATGGGAAGGACCATACCAGGTCTTATTGACTAGCACCACAGCATTGAAGGTTGCTGAGAGAGAGACTTGGGTCCATTCATCCCACTGCAAAAAGGTTGCTGATCCAGAGAAGTCCCGTGATAAGGAACAGACGGTAGAGGTTGTATCACTGGAGTGTCTGTTCCAGGAGGACTGAGGCGGCACCTGAGCCTTGAAGACCGAAAGCAGTTGTCGACTCCCTTCTCCCTTTTATTGTTTTTCTCCACTTCCCAGCCCCTCTCCCTTAAAATTTCTTTTTCCCCCTTCTCATTCTTCTCTATTTCCTCCTCAAAGATGGACTTGCCCCAAGAGACTGTGATCCGGATTTTGATGTTAACCATGATGTTGACCAGAGCAGTCTGTTCCGGCGAGAGTACCATAGAGGTCGAAAGAGGTTCTGGAATGGGTTCCGATTATGATGATGGAGGCGTAGTTTTCCAAGATCAACCAAACCAACAAGCAAAGGCGAGTATCAGAAAACGATCCGATAGAAGAAATTGTGATGGATTGTTAGCTGAAGAAAATTGTATCTGTAGGCTCTGTGATAATCTGGTTGAAGATGGATGCATAAAGAAATGCCAATCCAGTTGTCAGGAATCGACTTACCAGGCTGACATCCGTCCGCCGCTGCGGACTCCGTCCTGGCTCCCTGCGGTCACCGGTCGCCTATGCCCCTGCCATGGGTCATCATCTGGATCCTGGGGGCACTGCTGAGACAGCAGGCGTGTAGCGCGCCGCGTCCCCGCTGGGCCGCGGCGTGGGCGCCGCCATGACAGTCTGCAATAGCCAGTATGCTGCGGCCAATCCGGTGCGTGGCCGCACCCACCTTTCCTGCACTCATCCAATCCCTGCGTACCATGGGGTATATAGGAGGCTACAGGTACAGCTCACAGGGATCCTGGACTTTGTGTCTATCTGCGACCTACATGAAAGGATCGGTTCCTGTCTCTCCTGAGTTCCTGGTTCTCTGCTAAGAACATTATACTCCTGGTTACTCTGCATTCTCCCGTGGAACTTCAAGGCTCAGCAATACCTGCAACCTGCATAAGGCTTCACACTCATCACCACCTTGTGTGCTTCAGCCTGCAGTTGAAGACAAACTCCAGGTGCGTTCATTTCCTCCACCTGTGACACAGCTTGCTGCTGCCAGTGCCCATCACCTGCACTGTGAGTCGGTCTCCTGCTTATGCTCAGGTTTGCCATATCATCTACTGCCTAGTTTCCCGTTTTAACCCTGCACTGGTTTCCAAGCCAGAACCATTCCATAAGACATTCTGCTCTTCTGATTTATATTCTGGATATTATTTCTCAAATTCATTTATCATTCATTTGCCATAGACTTTCAGATTCATTACTGAGTGATTGACTTTTTTCACCTGTTATTATTATTTCTGCTGCAATAACTGTTATACATCTGCCTAATAAAAATACCTTTGCGCTCATGCGCAGGAACGTTATTCAACCTCCTCGTTTCCTTCCTTCCACCTCCACTGACCCACTAGCGCCCCCTCCGGGGACACAGACCGAACACAATCTGACAGTAAGTCCAGGATCGATGGACTCGGATGGTGGACGGAGTGTGGGGTCAGAGGCCTTGCAAGATCTGGTCTCCCGTCTGGATGGTCAAGAGGTTGCGCAGCAGCAGATGCTTCACTTTCTACAAGGGATGTCCTCCCGATTGGATACACTGCAGCAATCCCTGCCCAGTGTACTTTCACCTACTGTTCCAGTTACTCCAGCACCTGCCAGTGCTGTAAATTCTTCTACGTCGGCTGCATCAGTTCCAGTATCACGCCTGCACCTGCCCGTGCCGAGCAAATATGATGGCAGTCCTAAACTATGTCGCGGCTTTCTCAATCAGTGTGAAATACAGTTTGAGTTATTGCCACATAACTTTCCCACACCAAGGTCCAAGGTTGCCTACATCATTTCCTTACTCTCTGGTTCTGCTCTGAGTTGGGTGTCTCCTCTGTGGGAACGTGCTGACCCTCTGATCAACAACTACTCAGACTTCGTGTCAACCTTTAGACGGATCTTTGACGAACCTGGTCGAGCAACATCAGCTTCGGCAGACCTGATCCAACTTCGTCAAGGTAACCGAAGCATGGGACAATATGTCATCCAGTTCCAGACGTTGGCTGCAGAGATCCAGTGGAACAACCAAGCTCTGGTAGCAGCCTTCTGGCACGGACTTTCGGATCGGATCAAGGACGAATTGACAACCCGTGACATTCCTGTTCAACTGCCTGATTTGATCTCCCTATGTATTAAGCTGGACTCTCGCATCCGCGAACGCAATAATGAACGCGCTCGGAGTGAGTCTCGCAGACCAAGGTACATACCTCCTGTACAGTTCCAGTCTCCCTCTTCTGACGAGCCTATGCAGATTAATAGGTCCCGCCTATCTCCTGAAGAGCGGGCAAGAAGAATACGGGAGAGGCTCTGCCTGTACTGTGCTGCTGCGGGTCATCAAATTAACTCCTGCACGATGCGTTCGGGAAACGCCAGATCCTGACTTGTAAGGGAGGAGTCAAGTTAGGATCTCTCAGTCAAGCTCCTTCCCAACAAGACCTCATTCTTCCAGTGACGCTAGAAACCTCCGTTGGGCTCCAGTCTGCGTCAGCATTAGTGGACTGCGGTGCTGCAGGAAATTTTATCACCCAAGCTGCCGTAAATAAATTTCGTCTGTCTACCTGTGAACTTTCTTGTCCTGTATACATTACTGCTGTGGATGGTAGTAGAATCTCTAAGGGGAACATTTCACATCAAACTACCCCAGTGGTTCTGGGAGTTGGATTTCTTCATTCAGAACTGATCAAGTTCCTGGTCATCCCTCAGGCCACCCAGGAGATTGTCTTGGGCATGCCTTGGCTCCAGCTACATAACCCACAGTTCAACTGGACAACGTTGCAGCTTACCTCATGGGGTTCACATTGTCACCAATCCTGCTTAGCCCAAGTGTGTCCCATTAAATCAACCGAAGTAAAGTCACAGCTAAGTCTTCCAGCAGTTTATCAAGACTTCGCAGACGTCTTCTGTGAAAAGGCTGCTGATATTCTGCCGCCCCATAGGGAATGGGATTGTCCCATCGATCTCCTTCCTGGCAAGAAGCCACCTAGGGGGCGCACCTACCCTTTATCTGTTCCTGAAACAGAGGCGATGAGTAATTACATCAGAGAGAATCTCCAGAAAGGATTCATCCGTCCGTCATCATCACCCGCTGGTGCAGGTTTCTTCTTTGTCAAAAAGAAGGATGGAGGACTGCGTCCATGCATTGACTATCGGGGTCTCAATGACATTACCATCAAGAATAGTTATCCTTTACCACTCATTACCGAACTTTTTGATAGAGTTAAGGGGGCCCGCATTTTCACCAAGTTAGATCTCCGCGGTGCCTATAATCTCATCAGAATCCGGAGTGGTGACGAGTGGAAAACAGCTTTCAACACTCGAGATGGCCATTATGAATACCTGGTAATGCCATTTGGGTTGAGTAATGCTCCAGCGGTATTCCAACACTTTGTGAATGAAATTTTTCGAGATGTGCTGTATAAATACCTCGTTGTCTACCTAGATGATATTCTTATCTTTTCTCAAGACCTTCCATCTCATCGCCTACAAGTCTGTGAAGTTCTCCGACGTCTTCGTGAGAATCGTCTCTACGGGAAACTATCTAAATGCACCTTTGAAGTTCCCTCTATACCCTTTCTGGGTTATATAATCTCCGGATCGGATCTTCAGATGGACCCGACGAAATTGGAAGCCATTGCCAACTGGTCCATTCCAACTTCCCTCAAAGCTATCCAGCGGTTCCTGGGTTTCGCCAACTACTATAGAAAATTTATTCGAGGATTCTCCACTCTCATCGCTCCTATTACCAACCTGACTCGGAAAGGGGCAGATCATTCCAACTGGTCAGAAGAAGCCTTGGCAGCCTTCCGGAAAATCAAGCTAGCCTTTATGTCTGCTCCAGTGCTGTCACAGCCAGATGTCGACAGACCATTCGAGTTGGAGGTAGACGCCTCTACAGTTGGGGTAGGTGCTGTTCTCTCCCAGAAGGGATCTGATGGGAAAGTCCACCCGTGTGGATTTTATTCTCGCAAGTTTCTTCCTGCAGAAGCTAACTACTCCGTGGGAGATCAAGAGTTACTAGCAATCAAGCTGGCTCTCGAGGAATGGAGATATCTCCTAGAAGGGGCCAAACATCCGTTTAACATCTTCACGGATCATAAGAACTTGCTTTATTTAAAAGCAGCCCAGTGCCTTAACCCTCGCCAGTCCAGGTGGGCTATGTTTTTCTCACGTTTTAATTTTAAGCTTCATTTCCGCCCAGGTTCACAGAATGTGAAAGCCGATGCATTATCCCGATCCATGGAATCTGAAGAAGGAACATCTGACTCTGTGCCACATTCCATCCTGAGTCCCGTGGTTTTCGCTGCCTCTCAAGTCTCCCCAGCTCCTCCTCCTGGTAAGACTTTTGTTTCCTCAGAGCTCCGTCCCAAGTTGCTATCTTGGGCCCATCAGTCCAAGTTCACTGGTCATCCTGGTGTCCTGAAGACATTCAAGTTCCTTTCCGCATCATATTGGTGGCCAAAGATGAAAATGGACATCCAGGATTTCGTGGCATCCTGTCCTAAATGTGTGCAGCACAAGACTCCTCGTCAGTCACCAGCAGGTCAGTTACAACCCTTGTCTGTCCCTAGTCGTCCTTGGTCTCATCTGTCCATGGATTTTATCACTGACCTTCCATCTTCTCAGGGACATAATACCATTTGGGTTGTAGTGGACAGATTCACCAAGATGGCTCATTTCGTTCCCCTCCAGGGTCTCCCTTCTGCCCCGAAACTTGCCCAAATCTTCATACAGGAGATTTTCCGCTTACATGGTTTACCCTCTGAAATAATATCTGATCGGGGGGTACAGTTTGTAGCGAGGTTTTGGAGGGCCCTCTGTTCTGCCATGCAGGTAAAATTGAAATTCTCGTCATCATACCATCCTCAGACGAATGGGCAGACAGAGAGAGTCAATCAAGAACTTGAGACTTTTTTAAGGTTATATGTGTCATCTTCCCAGGATGATTGGTTCAATCTGCTCCCGTGGGCCGAGTTTGCCCATAACTTTCGATATCATACTGCCACTGATACGACACCATTCTTTGCAGTTTATGGGCAACATCCCCGTGTACCTGAATTCCAAGAGCTTCCTCATATGGATGTTCCAGCTGCCACTTCTGCACTAACTCAGTTTTCAACCATTTGGAAAAAGATTCACGTTTCCCTCAAAAAAGCCTCCAGTCGATATAAGATCTTTGCCGACCGCAAGAGACGTGCGGTTCCCTATTTGAAACCTGGGGATCGAGTTTGGTTATCAACCCGCAACCTTCGTCTCAGGGTTCCTTCCATGAAGTTTGCACCACGCTTCATTGGTCCTTACCCTATTGAGAGTGTCATCAACCCAGTGGCTTACAAGTTGAAATTACCATCTTCACTTCGTATACCTAATGCCTTTCACATTTCTCTCCTCAGACCTTTAGTTCTAAACCGCTTTCAGAATACTCTTCCAGCAGGTCCCAAGATCCGAACTCAGCGGGGCGTGGAATTTGAGATCAACAAGATTCTGGACTCCCGTTGCCGGTATGGACGTCTCCAGTACCTGGTCGATTGGTGCGGTTATGGCCCAGAGGAGAGAAGCTGGGTGAATTCATCTGATGTCCATGCTCCTAGGTTGGTCCGTGTTTTCCACAGCACTCATCCCTCCAAACCACGTGGGTGTTCGGTGTCCACCCCTAAAGGAGGGGGTACTGTCAGGAATCGACTTACCAGGCTGACATCCGTCCGCCGCTGCGGACTCCGTCCTGGCTCCCTGCGGTCACCGGTCGCCTATGCCCCTGCCATGGGTCATCATCTGGATCCTGGGGGCACTGCTGAGACAGCAGGCGTGTAGCGCGCCGCGTCCCCGCTGGGCCGCGGCGTGGGCGCCGCCATGACAGTCTGCAATAGCCAGTATGCTGCGGCCAATCCGGTGCGTGGCCGCACCCACCTTTCCTGCACTCATCCAATCCCTGCGTACCATGGGGTATATAGGAGGCTACAGGTACAGCTCACAGGGATCCTGGACTTTGTGTCTATCTGCGACCTACATGAAAGGATCGGTTCCTGTCTCTCCTGAGTTCCTGGTTCTCTGCTAAGAACATTATACTCCTGGTTACTCTGCATTCTCCCGTGGAACTTCAAGGCTCAGCAATACCTGCAACCTGCATAAGGCTTCACACTCATCACCACCTTGTGTGCTTCAGCCTGCAGTTGAAGACAAACTCCAGGTGCGTTCATTTCCTCCACCTGTGACACAGCTTGCTGCTGCCAGTGCCCATCACCTGCACTGTGAGTCGGTCTCCTGCTTATGCTCAGGTTTGCCATATCATCTACTGCCTAGTTTCCCGTTTTAACCCTGCACTGGTTTCCAAGCCAGAACCATTCCATAAGACATTCTGCTCTTCTGATTTATATTCTGGATATTATTTCTCAAATTCATTTATCATTCATTTGCCATAGACTTTCAGATTCATTACTGAGTGATTGACTTTTTTCACCTGTTATTATTATTTCTGCTGCAATAACTGTTATACATCTGCCTAATAAAAATACCTTTGCGCTCATGCGCAGGAACGTTATTCAACCTCCTCGTTTCCTTCCTTCCACCTCCACTGACCCACTAGCGCCCCCTCCGGGGACACAGACCGAACACAATCTGACACCAGTTTTAATATCCATATGGACCGGCATCCATTGAGTGACTATCACTCCTTAGTGGGTAACGTATTAAACCAAACAGATTGTTGGGTATGCTCTCAAGTACCTCAGGGTCACAGCAAATCAGGGCTAGTACCATTTCCTTTAACGTTAGGGGAGGTACTTGAGCTAAGTGGTGGGAGACCGGTGGACCGGAGGTTTAACATCTCCAGCCCTCCGAGTTTGAAGCTCCACCAATACCATGTGGATAGGTCCCTCTTATGTTTTAATATCTCCAATCCCCGTAAGCCGGGAAATTGGGAAGTGTCATGGAGCAACCTTACCATGACCTTTTCACACAGAGCAGATAGAATGCCTACAGATACAGAGCTCGTACGCCACATAGCCAGTAGAGGAAAATCTTTCCGGTATCGATATACCTTAGGAAATAGGATTACTAGAGTTGGAGAGGTATCACCAGGATACTGTGCACATATCGTACAAACCGATACGTGCATTAAGCAGATGGAAGAATTAGGGTCAGGAGATTTCACCTGGAAGGTTTGTAACATGATCATGTCCTTCTCCGTCCCTTATGTTCTCCCCGATGATGCATATTTCATATGCGGGAGAAAGGCGTACAAGTGGCTTGCCCCAAACTCTGAAGGATTGTGTTATATTGGAAAAGTGTTGCCTGAAGTGATGACTGTTACACATGACAAAATGAAGGACATACACCGTGGTGCCCAAGCTCCTTATACTCACACTCATTACGAGCACCGAGTTAAAAGACAACTGTCAGAAAGGTTAGAGCATCCGGCCTCTGATCTTATCCATGAATCCACCGGGATTCAGGTTCTGGTAGCGTTAGATTTCACTCGTACCGCTCGAGGAGTGATGAATTATAGATACATTTCCGCACTCGCCAATTTGTTAGATAATATCACTGAAATGTATGATGACACGTTTAGATACACTGGAAGAGAACTTCAAGCTTACAAAACAGAACTAGTTCAGCATAGGATGGTTCTTAATTATCTTACAGCAGTAACAGGCGGATATTGTGTTACATTGGCAACACAGTACGGCATAAAGTGTTGCACGTATATCACAAATAGCACCGAGGATCCGGTAGAGGTCATAGACCAAAAGATGGACGATATTCTCCAATTGAAGTGGGAATTTCGTCGAAAACACAATCTCACCCTTGCTGCTGTAGGTAATGAGCTGACTGGTTGGGTGTCATGGTTGAACCCGCGAAATTGGTTCTCCGGTTTAGGAGACTGGGCTCAAGGAGTCATAATGGATGTTGGAAAGTTTATACTATGTATCTTGGGTGTCATTATATCGATTGGATTGATATTTAGATGCGGGCAGGCTTTAATGAGGTGCAAACAAAGTACAAAAGTGATGAGCTTGAGGAGTGAGGAAACCGTAATTAACCTGGATTTGATTTATGACCCAATGATAGAAACCAGAATGTGATGAAAATGCGATTATACGGTCTGTTTCTTTCACCTGTTTTTCTGTTTTTCTCCAAGATACAAAGACCCCCTTGGACGAGGAAGCTGACGAGACGAGATGTATACAGACAACAGACAAGCACCAAAGATGAAGTTTTGACAACCTATGATATGGACACTTGATGAACTTTGCCATGGATCCCCAGTTTCCCTAGTACTTTTAAACTCACGCTAGCCCAACATTTTTTTTGTAAATCTGATGGCACTGACAAAGCTTGTTGCTCATGCCTAAGGAGCAAAACAGCGCAAAGAAGACGACTCTCAACAGATACCGAACACAACTTCAACAACAGATGTACATTTCCCTGACATAGAATATCATTGCATTTCTCGTAAGTGTTCTTTATCTTCATCCCTACAACCCTCAGGTAACGACACACATAGACGATAGGGAATACAGGCACAGATATCAGCAACCACATACCTCCCCCATTCATGTATCATCAACTAAAATGTGCATCCCCATTTTGTTACAACTGAAAGCCGAAATGAGCTCGGTAGAGTTTGACAGCCCATCCACAGACCTGTACCACAGGATAAGAAGGAATTCAAATGTATACTTCGCAATACCTCGAAGCTTGATTTACCACACGTACGGCACGATGATACATGACCCTCCAAACATGGACTCATACACACATGCTTCTACTTTCTCACTAGGTCATACCCTTTTCACACCTACTCCTCTCTTCTTCCTTACCCCACCATGGAAATCAATTAACCCCTGACTTACATTTTTCTCCTTAAATATTTTAGAAGGTGGCAGTTATTATTGACTGCCAAAGGGTGGACTGTCAAAGTCAGAAAAAAATGTCTCTATGCACACTGCCATATTTGCACCGCACACTGGTACATGCTGCGCATGCGTGCGCTTTCCCGTGACTGCGCATACCCGCAATAGCGTGCACTCGCAGGCGCGGTATGCGTATTTACGGTAGAGTTTATGTAGTCGTAGCGTGCGACCCATTCGTTACATATTTTCACAATTAATGTGGTTTATAGATCATGATCCCTTTGATAGTTTCTGAAAGTTTGGTTAATATAGAAGGTCCCTGTCTAAAGGAATCCCTCTTTGTATTGTACGAAGGGTCTAACAGGAATCATACAGCAGTGTTTGGTACCCATCGGAAGAGTATTTAATTAGCAATATTCCGGTGTTGGTTTGGAGCGTATTAATCGCTCGTGCGAATAGTTATGGACATAAGAAGTTTATGTCCATTTCTATTATTTACTCATACTCAGGTATGCGGCGGGAAACCTAGTTTCCCACCCACCTGAGCTGTTGGAAATCGTCACAGCCCACCTGTATGAATCACCCTATGACCTTTTGTTATGATGCAGGGCCGAATTCCTTCGGCCAATGGACAATGGGATTGTAGGGACTATGAGATTGCATTGTGTGTGGGGCATAAATAGGCAGGCCGACCATATCCAACTTCACTCTCTCATCAACGGTTATCTGCTGATAGCCGGGAGCTGGATATCGAGGCGCATGCGATCATACCCTTTGTGCGTAAGTTTTCTCTCCGTAATCATTGTCTTTCTGTGAGCCAATTTCTCTCATCTCTCTCCGTCTCTCTCTCTCTCTCTCTCTCTCTCTCCTCTTTTCTCTTATATCTCTCATAGTATTGTATTGTATTGCATTTAGGTCAGAGTAGTATTGTCTTTTTGTATTTGTTGTTTAGTTCTGTGGTTAGGAAGTCTCTGTTATATTGTAGTGTATCATTTGTACTGTTATCCCCTTTATACAAGTATATTAGATATAATACAGTTAATAGGCTTTGGACCCTAAACCAGTATCTGTGTATTTTCTATAGTGTTAAGTGTTCACTTGAGCGTCGGTAACGCTCAAGCAGCTTTGTAGTTAGTCAGGTTACACAAGGTTGCACTTACACCCTGTATTCACATTAAGGTATTCTGTGTATTTCATTGGTATAAGGTTTAGACATAAAGGTATAGCATTGTGAGCGTCTGCACCGCTGGTGACCTCCTCGTGGTCTCGAGCGTAAGCTACGCCATAGCAAATCATTACTCTAGTCATAGCCAATAACGTGTCCCGTGATCACTGGGCCGCGAGCGAACGTGACGCCTGAGCGTCTCGCCTACGGCTGAGCGATCGTTACGCAGATAGCGTACCCTTACGGTACTTCTTAAGCAAACAGCGTACAGTGTTCTTAGACTTCATAAAGGGTTGTTTATACGACAAAGGAATTTAGCATTGTCAAAGGGTTCGTATTAGGGTTAAGGATCATATTAGGGTTAGGGTTCGTATTAAGGTTATTGTTAGTGTTTTAGTGTTTTAATGTTAGGGTAATGGTTATTAGGATTAGGGTTAGGGTTACTTAGGGTTAGGGTATTAGGGGGTTAGGTTTAGGGTTAGGAGTTAGGGTTCGTATTAAGGTTAGGGTTAGGGTAGCGTTAGAGATGGGGTTCGCGTTAGGGTTAGGGTTCATATTAGAGGTATTAGGGTTTTGGTTATGTTATGGTTAGGTTAAGGGTATTAGGGAAAGGGTATTAGGGTTAGGGTATTAGGGTTAGGGTTAAGGTCAGAGCTAGTTAGTGTTAGGTTTCGTATTAGGGTTAGGGTTCGTAATAGGGTTAGGATTAGGGTTAGGGTTTGTATAAGGGTTAGGGTTAGAGTATCTTTAGGGTTAAGGTTCGTGTTAGGGTTAGGGTTTGTGTAATGGTTAGGGTTAGGTTAGGGTTAGGGTTAGATTAGCTTTAGGATTAGGGATGGCATTATGTTAGGTTTAGTTTTGGTTAGGGTTAGTTAGGGTTATGGTTAGGATATTAGGTTATTAGGGTTAGGGTTCGTATTAGGGCTCGTATTAGGGTTAGTGTTCGTATTAGGGTTAGGGATCGTATTAGGGTTAGGGTTCGTATTAGGGTTAGGGTCAGTGTTTTAGGGTTTTAGTGTTAGGGTTATTAGGATTAGGGTAAGGGGTAGAGTAGTGTTAGGGTTAGGGATCGTGTTAGGGTTAGTGTTAGAGTTAGGGTTTGTGTTAGAGTTAGGGTTAGGTTAGGGTTAGGGTTACGGTTAGAGTTTGCTTAGGGTTAGGGTTATGGTATTAAGGTTAGGGTTAGGGTAGCGTTAGAGTTAGGGTTAGGGTTAGGTAATGGTTAAGGTTAGGATAGGGTTAGAGTTGGGTTAGGGTTAGGTTATTAGGGTTAGGTTTCATATTACGTTAAGGGTTACGGTTAGGTTAGGGTTAGGGTATTAGGGTTAGAGTGTTAGGGTTTTGGTTAGGGTATTAGGGTTAGGGTTAAGGTAAGGGTTAGTTAGTGTTAGGGTTAGGGTTAGGGTTTGTATTAGGGTTAGGGTTAGAGTATCTTTAGGGTTAGGGTTTGTGTTAGGGTTCGTGTTAGGGTTTGTGTAAGTGTTAGGGTTAGATTAGCTTTAGGATTAGGGTTCGCATGATGTAAGGGTTAGTTTCTGTTATGGTTAGTTAGGGTTATGGTTAGGATAATAGGTTATTAGGGTTAGGGTTCGTATTAGGGTTCGTATTAGGGTTAGTGTTCGTATTAGGGTTAGGGATCGTATTAGGGTTGGGGTTCGTATTAGGGTTAGATTCAGTGTTTTAGGGTTTTAGTGTTAGGGTTAGGGTTATTAGGATTAGGCTAAGGGTTAGAGTAGTGTTAGGGTTCGTCTTAGGGTTAGGGTGTTAGGGTTTTAGGGTTAGGGTTATTAGAAAAGGGTTAGGGTTACTTAGGGTTAGGGATGGAGTTTAGGATTAGGGTATTAGGGTTAGATTATTAGAGTTAGGGTTAGGGTTTTAGGGTTAGGGTTAGGGTATTAGGTTTAGAATAAGGGTTATGGTATAAGGGTTAGGGTTCGTGTTAGGGTTAGGGATAGGGTTAGGGTTCGTGTTAGGGTTAGGGTTTGTGTAAGGGTTAGGGTTAGGGATGGGTTATGGTTAGGGTATTAGGTTTAGGGATAGGGTTAGAGTTAGTGTTAGGGTTAGGTTAAGGATAGGGTTAGGGTTCGTATTAGGGTTAGGGTTAGGGTCAGGATTAGGGTGTTAGGGTTAGGTTTAGGTTAGGATTAGGGTTTGGGTAATATAGTTAGGGTCAGGGTTAGGTTAGGGTTAGGGTATTAGGGTTAGGGTATTAGAGTTAGGGTTAGGGTATTAAGGTTAGGGTTAGTTAGGGTTCATATAAGGGTTAGAGTTAGTGTTCGTATTAGGGATAGGGTTTGAATTAGGGTTAGGGATCACGTTAGGGTTAGTTAGGTTTAGGGTTAGGATATTAGGGTATTAGGGTTAGGTTAGGGTTATGATTAGGGTTAGGATTAGGGTAACGGTTAGAGTTTGGTTAGGGTTAGGGTTATCGTATTAAGGTTAGGGTTAGGGTTAGGTTAGGGTTATGGTTCGTATTAGGGTTAGGGTTAGGGTTATGATTATGGTATTAGGGTTAGGGTTAGTGTTAGGGTTAGGGTATTAGGGTTAATTAGGGTTATGGTTCGAATTAGGGTTAGTGTTCGTTTTAGAGTTAGGGTTAGGGTTCGTGTAAGGGGTAGGGTTTATATTAGGATTAGGGTTAGAGTTAGGTTAGGGTTAGTTCGGGTTAGGGTCCGTATTAAGGTTAGTGTTAGCGTTAGGGTTAGGATATGAGGGAAGGGTTAGTAAGGGTTAGGCTTCGTATTAAGGTTAGGGTTAGCATTTTAGGGTTAGGGTTAGGGTATTAGGGTTAGGGTTAGGGTTAGAGTTAGGGTTAGGGTTATGTTAGGGTTAGGGTATTAGGGTTAGGGTTAGCTAGGATTAAGGTTCATATTAGGGTTAGGGTTCGTATTAGGGTTAAGGTTCGTATTAGAGTTAGGGTTAGATTAGCTTTAGGATTATGGTTCGCGTTATGTTAGGGTTAGTTAGGGTTAGGGTATTAGGCTATTAGGGTTATGGTTCGTATTAGGGTTAGGGTTTGTATTAGGGTTAGGGTTATTAGATTAGGGTTAGGGTTACATAGGGTTAGGTTTAGGGTGAGTGTTAGGGTTAGGTTATGGATAGGGTTAGTTTTCGTATTAGGGTTAGGGTTATGGTTAGGATTAGGGTATTAGGGTTAGGGTTAGAGTTAGGGTTAGGTTATGAATAGGGTTTTGGTTCATATTAGGGTTTGGGTTAGGATTAGGGTATTAGGGTTAGGGTTAGATTAGGGTTAGGGTTTGGGTATTAGGGTTTGGGTTAAGATTATGGTTAGGTTAGGGTTAGGGTTAGGATATTAGGGTTAGGGTATTAGCGTTATGGTTAGTTAGGGTTCGTATAAGGATTAGAGTTAGGGTTCGTATTAGGGTTAGGGTTCGTATTAGAGTTTGGGTAGCATTAGGGTTAGGGATAGGTTATAAGGGTTAGGGTATTCCAGTTAGGGTTAGGTTTAGGGTTAGTTATTGTTAGGATATTAAGGTATTAGGGTTAGGGTTCATATTAGGGTTCGTTTCAGTGTTTGGGATAGGGTTCGTATTAGGGTTAGGGTTCTTATTAGGATTAGTGTTCGTATTAGGGTTAGGGTTAGTGTTTTAGGGTTTTAGTGTTAGGGTTAGGATTATTAGGATTAGGGTTACGGTTACTTAGGGTTAGGGTTAGGGTTTAAGGTTCGCGTTAGGGTTAGGGTATCTTTAGGGTTAGGGTAGCGTTAGGGTTAGGGTTTGCGTTAGTGTTAGGGTTTGTGTCATGGTTAGGGTTCATATTAGAGGTAATAGGGTTATAGTTAGGGTTAGGATAGCATTAGAGTTAGAGTTATGCTAGGGTTAGGATTAGGGTTAGGGTTATCCTAGGGTTAGGGTACTATGGTTAGGGTTCATATTAGGGTTAGGTTTATGGTTAGGGTTACGGATAGGTTAGGGCTAGGGTTAGGGTATTAGGGTTAGGGTTAGAATAGGGTTAGGGTATTAGGGTTAGGGTATTAGGGTTAGGGTATTAGGGTTAGGGTATTAGGGTTAGGGTTAAGGTTAGGGTTAGTTATTGTTAGGGTTCGTATTAGGGTTAGGGTTCGTATTAGGGTTAGGGTAGCATAAGGGTTAGGGTTCGCGTTAGGGTTAGATAGGGTTAGGGTATTAGGATATTAGGGTTTGGGATAGGGTTCGTATTAGGGTTAGTGTTAGAGTTATTGTTAGGCTATTCAAGTGAGGGTAAGGGTTAGATTAGTTTAAGGATTAGGGATCGTGTTATGTTACGGTTAGTAAGGGTTAGGGTATTTTGGTATTAGGGTTAGGGTTCGTCTTAGGGTTAGGGTTTGTATTAGGGTTAGGGTTAGGATTAGGGTATTAGGGATAGGTTTAGGTTAGGGTTAGGGTTTGGGTATTATAGTTAGGGTTAGGG
Organism: Pseudophryne corroboree; assembly: GCF_028390025.1. Lineage (NCBI taxonomy): Eukaryota > Metazoa > Chordata > Amphibia > Anura > Myobatrachidae > Pseudophryne > Pseudophryne corroboree. Next base: position 507,079 of record NW_026969849.1, read on the forward strand.
TTAGGTTAGGGTAAGGGTATTAGGGTTAGGGTATTAGAGTTAGGGTTAGGGTATTAAGGTTAGAGTTAGTTAGGGTTCATATAAGGGTTAGAGTTAGGGTTCGTATTAGGGTTAGGGTTTGTATTGGGGTTAGGGTTAGTTAGGTTTAGGGTTAGGATATTAGGGTATTAGGGTGAGGGTTCATATTAGGCTTAGGGTTCATATTAGGGTTAGTGTTCGTATTAGGGTTAGGGTTCCTATTAAGGTTAGGGTTAGCGTTTTAGGGTTTCAGTGTTAGGGTTATGGTTATTAGGATTAGGGTTAGGGTTACTTAGGGTTAGGGCTAGGGTATTAGGGGGTTAGGGATTAGGGTTCGTATAAGGGTTAGGGTACCATTAGACTTAGGGTTCGCGTTAGGGTTCATATTAGAGGTATTAGGGTTATAGTTAGCATTAGGGTAGCGTTAGAGTTAGCATTAAGGTTCTGGTTAGGTAAGGGTTAGGGTTAGGATTACGGTTAGGGTTTGGTTACGGTTATGGTATTAGGGTTAGGGTATTAGGGTTATGGTTAGTTTAGGATTAGGTTAAGGGTATTAGGGAAATGGTATTAGGGTTAGGGTAAGGGTATTAGGGTTAGGGTTAAGGTTAGGGTTAGTTAGTGTTAAGGTTCGTATTAGGGTTTGGGTTCGTATTAGGGTTGGGGTTTGTATTAGGGTTAGTGTTAGAGTATCTTTAGGGTTAGGGTTCATGTTAGGGTTTGTGTTAGGGTTAGGGTTTGTGTAACAGTTAGGGTTAGGTTAGGGTTAGGGTTCGTATTAGGGTTAGGGTTTGATTAGCTTTAGGATTAGGGTTCGCATTATGTTAGGGTTAGTTATGGTTAGGGTTAGGGTTAGTTAGGGTTAGGGTTAGGATATTAGGTTATTAGGGTTAGGGTTCGTATTATGGTTAGGGTTCGTATTAGGGTTAGGACTTGGGTTCGTATTAGGGTTAGGGTCAGTGTTTTAGGGTTTTAGTGTTATGGTTAAGGATATTAGTATTAGGGTTAGGGATAGAGTAGTGTTAGGGTTAGGGTTCATGTTAGGGTTAGTGTTAGAGTTAGGGTTTGTGTTAGAGTTAGGGTTAGAGTATTAGGGTTAGTGTATTAGAGTTAGGGTATTAGGGTTAGAGTTAGTTAGGGTTAGGGTACATATAACGGTTAGAGTTAGGGTTCGTATTAGGGGTAAGGTTTGTATTAGGGTTAGGGTAGCGTTATGGTTAGGGTACGCGTTAGGGTTAGTTAGGTTTAGGGTTAGGATATTAGGGTATTATGGGTAGGGTTCATATTAGGGTTCGTATTAGGGTTAGGGATCATATTAGGGTTAGGGTTCGTATTAGGGTTAGGATTAGGGTTCGTATTAAGGTTAGGGTTAGTGTTTTAGTGTTTTAATGTTAAGGTTATGGTTATTAGGATTAGGGTTAGGTTTACTTAGGGTTAGGGCAAGGGTATTAGGGGGTTAGGGTTAGGGGTTAGGGTTCGTATTAAGGTTTGGGTTAGGGTAGCGTTAGGGATAGGGTTCGCGTTAGGTTTAGGGTTCATATTAGAGGTATTAGGGTTATAGTTAGGGTTAGGGTAGCGTTAGAGTTAGGGTTAGGGTTAGGATTAGGCTGAGGGTTGGGTTATGGTTAGGGTAAGGGTTATAGGTTAGGGTTAGGATTCATATCAGGGTTAGGGTTACGGTTAGGTTAGGGTTAGGGTATTAGGGTTATGTTTAGGTTAGGGTTAGGTTAAGGGTATTAGGGAAAGGGTATTAGGGAAAGGGTATTAGGGTTAGGGTAAGGGTATTAGGGTTATGGTTAAGGTTAGGGTTAGGGTTCGTATTAGGGTTAGGATTAGGGTTTGTATTAGGGTTAAAATTAGAGTATCTTTAGGGTTAGGGTTCGTGTTAGGGTTTGTGTAAGGGTTAGGGTTAGGTTAGGGTTCGTATTAAGGTTAGGGTTAGATTAGCTTTAGGATTAGGGTTCGCATTATTTTAGGGTTAGTTACGGTTAGGGTTAGGGTTAGTTAGGGTTAGGTTATTAGGTTATTAGGGTTAGGGTTCGTATTAGGGTTCGTCTTAGTGTTAGGTTTTGGGTTCGTATTAGGGTTAGGGTTCGTATAAGAGTTAGGGTTCGTATTAGGGTTAGGGTCAGTGTTTTAGGGTTTTAGTGTTAGGGTTAGGATTATTAGGATTAGGGTTAGGGTTAGAGTAGTGTTAGGGTTAGGGATCGTGTTAGGGTTAGTGTTAGAGTTAGGGTTTGTGTTAGAGTTAGGGTTTGGTTAGGGTTAGGGTTAGGGTTAGGATTAGGGTAACGGTTAGAGTTTGGTTAGTGTTAGAGCTATGGTATTAAGGTTAGGGTTAGGGAAGCGTTAGAGTTAGGGTTAGGGTTAGGGTTAGGTAAGGGTTAGGGTTAGGATTAGGGTTAGGATTGGGTTAGGGTATTAGGGTTAGGTTTCATATTAGGGTTAGGGTTAGGGTTACGGTTCGGTTAGGGTTAGGGTATTAGGGTTATTGTGTTAGGGTTTTGGTTAGGTTAGGGTTAGGTTAGGGGTATTAGGGAAAGGGTATTATGGTTAGGGTTAGGGTATTAGGGTTAGGGTTAAGGATAGGATTAGTTAGTGTTAGGGTTCGTATTAGGGTTAGGGTTCGTATTAGTGTTCGGATTAAGGTTAGGGTTTGTATTAGGGTTAGGGTTAGAGTATCTTTTGGGTTAGGGTTCGTGTTAGGGTTAGGGTTTGTGTAAGGGTTAGGGTTAGGTTATGGTTCGTATTAGGGTTAGGGTTACATTAGCTTTAGGATTAGGGTTCACATTATTTTAGGGTTAGTTACGGTTAGGGTTAGGGTTAGTTAGGGTCAGGATATTAGGTTATTAGGGTTAGGGTTTGTATTAGGGTTAGGGTTAGGGTTAGGGTTAGGATTAGGGTAACGGTTAGAGTTTAGTTAGGGTTATGGTATTAAGGTTATGGTTAGGGTTAGGGTAGCGTTAGAGTTAGGGTTAGGTAAGGGTTAGGGTTAGGATTTGGGTTAGGGTTGGGTTAGGGTTAGGGTATTAGGGTAAGGTTTCATATTAGGGTTAGTGTTAGGGTTACGGTTAGGTTAGGGTTAGGGTATTAGGGTTAGGGTATTAGGGTTTTGGTTAGGTTATGGTTAGGTTAAGGGTATTAGGGAAAGGGTATTAGGGTTAGGGTTAAAGTAAGAGCTAGTTAGTGTTAGGTTTCGTATAAGGGTTAGGGTTCGTATTAGGTTTAGGGTTCATATTAGGGTTAGGGTTCGTATTAGGGTTAGGGTCAGCGTTTTAGGGTTTTAGTGTTAGGGTTAGGGTTATTAGGATTAGGGTTAGGGTTAGAGTAGTATTAGGGTTAGGGATCGTGTTAGGGTTAGTGTTAGAGTTAGAGTTTGTGTTTGAGTTAGGGTTAGGTTAGGGTTAGGGTTAAGATTAGGGTAACGGTTAGAGTTTAGTTAGGGTTATGGTATTAAGGTTATGGTTAGGGTTAGGGTAGCGTTCGAGTTAGGGTTAGGTAAGGGTTAGGGTTAGGATTTGGGTTAGGGTTGGGTTAGGGTTAGGGTATTAGGGTAAGGTTTCATATTAGGGTTAGTGTTAGGGTTACGGTTAGGTTAGGGTTAGGGTATTAGTGTTAGGGTATTAGGGTTTTGGTTAGGTTATGGTTAGGTTAAGGGTATTAGGGAAAGGGTATTAGGGTTAGGGTTAAAGTAAGAGCTAGTTAGTGTTAGGTTTCGTATTAGGGTTAGGGTTCGTATTAGGGTTAGGGTTTGTATAACGGTTAGGGTTAGAGTATCTTTAGGATTAGGGTTCGTGTTAGGGATAGGGTTTGTGTAATGTTTAGGGTTAGGTTAGGGTTAGGTTTAGATTAGCTTTAGGATTAGGGATCGCATTATGTTAGGGTTAGTTTTGGTTATGGTTAGGGTTAGTTAGGGTTATGGTTAGGATATTTGGTTATTAGGGTTCGTATTAGGGCTCGTATTAGGGTTAGGGTTCGTATTAGGGTTAGGGATCGTATTAGGGTTAGGGATAGAGTTCGTATTAGGGTTAGGGTCAGTGTTTTAGGCTTTTAGTGTTAGGGTTAGGGTTATTAGGATTAGGGTTAGGGTTAGAGTAGTGTTAGGGTTAGGGTTCGTGTTAGGGTTAGTGTTTGAGTTAGGGTTTGTGATAGAGTTAGGGTTAGGATAGGGTTATGGTTAGGGTTAGGATTAGGGTTATGGTTAGAGTTTGGTTAGGGTTATGGTTAGAGTTTGGTTAGGGTTAGGGTTATGGTATGAAGGTTATCGTTAGGGTTAGGTTAGGGTTCGCATTAGGGTTAGGGTTAGGGTTATGATTATGGTATTAGGGTTAGGGTTAGTGTTAGGGTTAGGGTATTAGGGTTAATTAGGGTTATGGTTCGTATTAGGGTTAGTGTTTGTATTAGAGTTAGGGTTAGGGTTCGTGTAAGGGGTAGGGTTCATATTAGAGTTAGGGTTAGAGTTAGGTTAGGGTTAGGGTAATAGGGTTAGCGTAAGGGTTAGAATATGAGGGTTAGGGTTAGTTAGGGTTAGGGTTCGTATTAAGGTTAGGGTTAGCGTTTTAGGGTTAGGGTATTAGGGTTAGGGTTAGGTTAGGGTTAGGGTTAGGATATTAGGGTTAGGATATTAGTATTAGGGTTAGGGTTAGGGTTTGTATAACGGTTAGGGTTAGAGTATCTTTAGGATTAGGGTTCGTGTTAGGGATAGGGTTTGTGTAATGGTTAGGGTTAGGTTAGGGTTAGGGTTAGATTAGCTTTAGGATTAGGGATCGCATTATGTTAGGGTTAGTTTTGGTTAGGGTTAGGGTTAGTTAGGGTTATGGTTAGGACATTTGGTTACTAGGGTTAGGGTTCGTATTAGGGCTCGTATTAGGGTTAGGGATCGTATTAGGGTTAGGGATAGAGTTCGTATTAGGGTTAGGGTCAGTGTTTTAGGCTTTTAGTGTTAGGGTTAGGGTTATTAGGATTAGGGTTAGAGTAGTGTTAGGGTTAGGGTTCGTGTTAGGGTTAGTGTTAGAGTTAGGGTTTGTGATAGAGTTAGGGTTAGGTTAGGGTTATGGTTAGGGTTAGGATTAGGGTTATGGTTAGAGTTTGGTTAGGGTAAGGGTTATGGTATGAAGGTTAGCGTTAGGGTTAGGTTAGGGTTAGGGTTCGTATTAGGGTTAGGGTTAGGGTTATGATTATGGTATTAGGGTTAGGGTTAGTGTTAGGGTTAGGGTATTAGGGTTAATTAGGGTTATGGTTCGTATTAGGGTTAGTGTTTGTATTAGAGTTAGGGTTAGGGTTCGTGTAAGGGGTAGGGTTCATATTAGGGTTAGGGTTCATTTTAGGGTTAGGGTTAGGGTAATAGGGTTAGCGTAAGGGTTAGAATATGAGGGTTAGGGTTAGTTAGGGTTAGGGTTCGTATAAAGGTTAGGGTTAGCGTTTTAGGGTTAGGGTTAGGGTATTAGGGTTAGAATTAGAATTTATGGTATTAGGGTTAGGATTTGTGTTAGGGTTAGGGTTAGGGTTCATGTTAGTGTTAGGGTTAGGGTTTGTGTAAAGGTTAGGGTTAGGATTAGGGTTACGGTTAGGGTTGGGTTAGGGTTATGCTATTAAGGTTAGGGTTAGAGTTCGTATTAGGGTTAGGGTTAGGATTAGGGTATTAGTTTTAGGGTTAGTGTTATGGTTAGGGTTAGGTTAGGGTTAGGGTATTAGGGTTAGGGTTAGTAAGGGTTAGGAGTCATATTAGGGTTAGGGTTAGTATTATTGTTAGGGTTCGTATTAGGGTTAGGGTTAGATTAGCTTTAGGATTAGGGTTCGCATTATGTTAGGGTTAGTTAGGGTTAGGGTATTAGGCTATTAGGCTTATGTTTCGTATTAGGGTTAGGGTTATTGTTCATATTAGGGTTAGGGTTTGTATTAGGGTTAGGGTTAGGGTTTTAGGGTTAGGGTTATTAGATTAGGGTTAGGGTTACATAGGGTTAGGGTTAGTGTTAGTGTTAGGGTTAGGTTATGGTTAGGGTTAGGGTTAGTATTAGGGTTAGGGTTATGGTTAGGATTAGGGTATTAGGGTTAGGGTTAGAGTTAGGGTTAGGTTATGGATAGGGTTTTGGTTCGTATTAGGGTTAGGATTAGGGCATTAGGGTTAGGGTTAGGTTAGGGTTAGGGTTAGGATATTAGGGTTAGGGTATTAGCATTAGGGTTAGTTAGGAATAGGGTTCATATAAGGGCTAGAGTTAGGGTTCGTATTAGGTTTAGAGTTCGTATTAGAGTTTGGGTAGCAGTAGGGTTAGGGTTAGGTTATTAGGGTTAGGGTATGTTGAATTCTCTAGGGTTAACTAAATTAACCATCTTGTTGCTGTTTGGGTTTTTTTTAGGTAAAAGAATGAATTGAAAATGGATTTATAAAAATCAATTATTATTTATTAAAAAGGCCACGCCCGTATACAGGGGAGAGGTAACATCCTCTCAGCCTGAATCAAAATACTTTAACAACAGATACACGTATCAACAATGAGTTTTATATAATACACAGTTACGCCCCTTTCTTACATCCCTCCCATATGATTTCATACATCTGGAATACAATGTTAGGCAATAGTGTTATGCAATATTGGGACAATTGTCAAGAATACTAAAAAGATACTCGTGATCTTCAACTGTGTCCATATTAGGAATTACATCTGGACTCTATGAGCTTTGAGAAAGTGCGTAGTTGGAATCAATACTTAGCCAACAAAGTTGTTTTTCTCGTCTCTCAGTATGTAAAAAGTTCAAGATGAATTTGCTATATCATCTAGCTAGAATCAAGATGGATTCTCTTATGCTATACTAGTGAATATGAGAACCCTTTGCTACTGTGATTATTGGGTGTATACATAATATATGTACTATCCCGTAGTGCACACACATAACTGTTAGGCCTTCAGCAGGTTGCCTCTGTCACAGTATTCGACAGCTCCACCCTTTGATCAGGGACATTATCCATGTGCCCTGTCATCTCAGGAGAATTTCTGGGAACGTATAGTTCGCTAATAATCATTTCATGTAGTATTGCTATTCTGTGTTTGACAGTAGCCTTCTAAATACAACATAGGCCGCACCTGTAGGCGGTGAACATCAGATGAATGGCTATAATCACATCGGGGTCGCCAAAGAATAAACCTCATCACAGAATACATCATCACATACAATCACCTACAATATACTTAAAAAACATTTTCCTAATCCTGAAAATTGAATACTAGGATTTAAACATTTATCAATCCAGTCCATATCATAATGCTTTGGTTAAAGTTCTTTTTTATCATGGGCCTCCTTTATATATTTGGCAATACACGTATCAGGATCCGTAATGTCTTTGGTCAAATAAGCACAGCAGTGAGCTCAAAGTGCTGTTTTCGGAAATCAACAATTTCCTCCAATTTGTGGTATTAAAGAATGTAGAACAATATGGTATCGTAATAGTTCATGTCCAATGTCCTGGAATCATCATAAATGTCCACAGTTCTGGAATATCCTATCATAAAGTTCAATCATGTTATCAATATTTTAAATGAAATAAACGTCAACTTCCAGTTGATTAATCATACGACTTCATTAGCCATAGGAGAACTTATTAGCCACCTTTACCACTTCGAGGTTTTATTGATACTCTGGTGGCAGGAACATGTTTCCTGATTACTGAGTCAGTTACTCTTTTTAGGAATAGTTCATCCTGCAAGAAAACTTTTCTCAAGTTAATATATGTTTTTGTATAAAATTGCTAAATCAATCTTCTTAAATAACAAACATTTTTAGAATTAATAGGTAACCAATTATATATCATATCCTAAGGACATGGTGACAACTAGCATTCCCCGTTATGTATGATATCTTCTTTTAACCTTTGAATTTACTCCTGGTAAAATACATTTATTAAATCATAAACTTTAATGAACATCCTATGTAACCATTACTATTTATATACCTAACTCATTATATCTAGCACATCTAGAAACCTTAGGTTAGTATATTGTAACAATCCTTTCACATTCCCTTAAATCAACCTTTTCTATCTACATAAGATCATTTTTTTTTCTGTATTATTGACCTATTTTATTTCCACTAACTGAAGTACACCCGATATGTGTAGCTAATATTATCACCAGTGGTTCTTTCTTGAGATACTGTTGTATCTATACACATGTACCGTGTTTCACTATTATCACGACTCTATAAAGTTTTGGTAATCACATCAAATGTAACTTACATAGAGAACTTTGGCCTGCTATTATACAATGCTAGTGTCTATGTATACATATCTAACAATTATAATAGTCTTAAATAATGATTAGCAATACAATTTATATAGCTGCAGTACTTAAAATCTTTCCAACAATTAATGGTATTGCTGGACTGGATACTCCTCAGAATAATATCCTAAATTATTTAAATTATCCATGCATTAATCTATACATCTGTCTTCAAGTGGAGTATAATACTCACAACCACGTTTTTCAAAGTGTGTGTTTGTTACACCGGTCATAAATCCCTCTGGATTTCCTGCTTAGAAAAGAAAAGAGGAAGGAAGGGTCTTATTGAAATAATTCCCATCCACAATAATGGATGAGTACTCATACCTACACCACACGTTTGCTCGCTCTCTCTTCAAAGAAAAATAAATAAATTAAGTCCTAATGCTGTTATAAATAACGTCGCTCCCGTATACTTTCAGAAATGTTAAAAGTTCTGTAGGATATTAGCTTATAAGCACATAGTCTATTATCAATGATCATAATCATCTCTATCTTGATTGAAGGGTTCATTCAAATACAACTCTGTGGTAGTAACAGTAGTAACAGTCTCTGTATTGTATCTCCATACAATAGTTTTTAGTCTTAGGTTCCTTTAAGCTCTGGTCTCTGACCTTTTCATTTCATTGCAAGCTCATGGATCTAGGTGTCCTTCTTCTGCAGCCTTTGCAACGGCTGTATCAGTAGTCAGCGATACTTGCCCAGGACCATCCTATGCGATCTGTAATGGAACCGAAACATAAGCAACTTTTCACCATAACACCGTCTTCACTCTCTTTAGTGATTGTCCTGTGCCGGACTGTGTGTTTTCGTGTTGGTTAAATATCTTTCCAAGGTTCTTGCAGCTTTTGATATTCTTGTAACTGTTTAAATAATTTGTGTGACACATTTGAATCGTCAAATCATTTTGTAGTTTTGAATCAGTCTCTGGATAATATATCTTTGCTGGATTCCAAAAAGAATAACAAAAAATTATATAGAAGAGAGACTAAGCAGAGGCTTAGGTGTAATTCTACCACTATTGAACCAACGATTGGACCATGCCATGATTCAAATTCTGCCTTTCCTGTCTCTTTTGTAGATTAATAATGCTTAATTCTTTAAACTTTCCTTGTCACATTATGACTTTTTTTTCTCAACATTACACATATTAAACACAAAATATTTTTCAAACTCCTATAAACTCTTTCTATCAGTAAAGAAACTTTACTGTCTTTGAAACAATAGCTCACACCTCTGGCCTTATTATTCATTTCTCAAATAACCCCTTAACACCTGTTACACATACTATAGTTCCTTTTTAGCATTAAACTATGTTGTATTGAAAACAATGTTGTTTTTAATCAACCCAACCATCTGCAGTAAACTATAGCTTACTTTATCACTGCTATAGCTTACTTTATCACCATCACGATCCCTCTTATTATCACATAATTTGTTATTTTGGTCCCATGCCAAAACACAATGTACACTTCTCCATTAAACTTCATCCCACTATAGAAAGCTTGTGAATCTATTTCATGTTAGTTACCCTTAGATTTGCATAACTCATGACATTTCCCCTTAATGAAAATTGGCAGCAACACTTTATTATTAATAATACTAATTCACTAATTCACCATCCCATTATCCCCTATGGATGCTCGAGAAATTATTCTCCTGTTAATCATTTTTTTTCAATTCCTTTAAATGCAATGTAAAATGCGATGTAATCATTATAATTGTCTTACTCATCCACATTATATTCCTTATACTCCCCGCTTTTGGGGGTGAGGAAGACAAGTATGCAGCTGTATCTAAGTTGTGGTGGATCCTGTGAATCATCAGCAGGAAACACTCTCAGCTGGGCATCACTGTGCCACCAGAGGAAACCCTACCAGGATAGGTTCTTGGACAGGGGAATCGGGTGACGAGGATCAGTGAAGCAAGTAAAAGGACTGATACGCTGAATAAATCATCTGCGGTGGTGCCTAGGCTATCTTCAGCCTCGGACCCATGTTGCTTCTTTAAGCTAGCCCACCGCAATCCCATTATATGGTGAGAGATTTACATCTATTGCACGGTCACTTTAACTGGTCCAGATTCACCCATGCACTTTATGTATGTAGTATGTCAGTGAGTTTATGTGTCCTAATAAACACATTTTTCATGGAACAAATCATTTGTTACAATTTCCCTGTTGGTTCATATATCCCCTATTGAATGAAGGGATATATCTTTAAATCTGAAATCTCTCCGTAAGCTACACTATTGCATTTTATATCTAAGTTGTATACTGTCAGAGGTAAAATGTACACATCATATACAATCTACTGCTTAACCTCAGTATTAAACATATATTTTTTTTTTCTTTTGTTCTTGCTTATGCATAAGTGGATGGTTTGGCTCTGACTGTGTATCCATAATGTCTTATTCATGATAAAGTGTAATATTGTATTACCTTCTTTAATTTCTTTGGTTATGAACGTGAATGCATGCACATAGCTTTTACAAAAAAAAATTACTGTATCTAGAGATTTATCATCTGGTCATACATATATATCTATCAATAAATGTATACCAAGGCTCCACCCTCTAAGGGTTTTAACTATCTTTGGCCTAGCGCCAAAAAAAATGACCTAGGTGGTTAACTATGTCAGCACACCGTTGACTTTTGTCTTGCGACACCTTGTGTCATTTTCTGCAAGAAAACACAACTGTTTAGTATCTTACACCAATACTTCAAATAATTTATAGCACAAAGGTATATCATCCACATACTGGTTACATTTCTTTACTTATTTCAACATATCATTCAGACTGGCCAGTCCACACAAAATCTACGTCTCTCATGCACACATTATTTGCTTCCAAGCAAACTTTCCTTGGACTGTATCCATTCTATGGAATGCCTTGGCACATATACAGATTCACAGAAAACTCACTTACTTAACAACACCACCGCTCCTATTATCTGTATAACTATTCTATACAATCATATCCCCACACTTCCTGGCTACGGAACCTGGTTCATCACTGCATATTGTGCAGTCCACTAAGAACTATACAATGAGATGGATTTTAGCAAGCATATTCTTTGCTTCCATTCATAGAAACACAAGGTAAGTGATATATATGCTATGCTATGTATCCAACTGAATCTGTCCCTACTTTAAACTTCCTGGAATCTTTAGAAATACCTAATCCGTGATGTAGTATGATTTTACACTGTAACTTACAAATTAGGTTTCTTCCAAGTAACTTTGAAAATTGTCTAAAAGTATGTTAATACTGGAATCGTAGTGATTAATTGCTTGTCGCAATCTTGGATTTACAGCATTTTACTATACAGAATGATACCTTTATCTTTCCCTATGATTTTAGCTGCTGCTTCTGCTGCTTTGAAAACTCTTTTCCCCGTATAGCCCACCAGAGATAGGGCGTTGTCTTCTTGACTGTCTGCCAGATGCAGATCTGTTAGCTTTAACGCTGTTAGCGCTGACATCTCTAGCCCACATCTGTTGCTGGGATTTTTTTGTTCTTTTTATTTTTTCTGATTACAGTTATGCTGTAGAAAGAAATTGGTAGCTTTCTTCTACACTACACTCGAGTAGATTGTTTGTATAACAAACATTTCTAGAGTATTGCTTATGCAGAGGTTCCCAAACTGTGTGCCGTAGCTCCCTGGGGTGCCTAGGACACTTGCAGGGGTGCCCTGGGTTGGTGGTCTAGGACCAATTCAAATTATCCAGTGCTGGTGGCTGCCAGTCATAAAATATGTTGCCAAACAGAAGCAAATCTTGTCACTCATCACACAACTGACCCTAAGGATGACATATAAACGCCATCTACTTAATGTAATATATATTTTTACATTTCTCAATAGTACATTTTTTTTTTCTAGGTGTGCCGTGAAAAAAATTCTGATATTCTAGGGCCACATGATTAAAAAAAAATTGGAAACCACTGACTTATGCTTATTATGATCCATCTCATTAGATTAAAAAAATCAAAGCTCACTGAACACTTTTTTTTTTCTTTACTACGTCATAGCTTACACTGCTGCTGGAAAGGAGGGGGCACGTTTCTGCGCTTTTACAGCCCCCTAGCTCTCTGTGCTACACAGCATTGGAAACTGAAGGCTTATTTTACAGAAAAAAAAACTTTTTATTATTATTTTTTTTATTATTATTTCAATGCAATCACTCGGCATCCAGCCATTAATTTGCTGGCAGACCTTCTCACAATATATTGCATTAAAGAATATTTACGTACTAAACAATACCATATGGAAACTTCACTTCATAGTTAGATAGTAACATTAGATAAACACATATTTTTAACTACAGATCTGCCAAAAGCCATTTGAACACGGACATCAACTCTTCTGTTTCCTCCGTTCACAAATATATATATATATATATATATATATATATATAAACCTTATTATTTCAAAACTTGTAACCATGCCAATCACAGACAGAAGGTTTCTATTAGACACAGATCTGAGAATATACTTAACTGAACATTATGTCCCACACACAAGACACCATAACACAAAAATGTAAATACAGTTTCGCCAGCGCAACGGGAGTACAGTATTTCATTTTCTTATCATGCTGTACTGAATCAGTGCCTAGTTTCATACTTTAAATAAAAACAGTCAGTTTGCAAACTTCAATATCTTGCAGATTTCAACAGTTTTGCCAATTTCAAAATACGCTTAGTATTGGTTGATCAGGCCAATATTATACAGCATGATTGAAATGCAAAACATAGACTGTACCCTTTGTCACAGTACTATACAAAATTGGTGCTTCTATGGAATATTTCTTCCATACATGATATGCACACTTAGGGTTAATCCTCCCTGCCCTTCCCATACGCTGGAAAAATTTGCAATCCCTGCAATTTTTCACACACGCGAAACGTCTGTCAACTGGGAAGCTGCAGTAGACCCTCTTATCACAAAACTACTATCACAAAGCAACATGCCATGTTAAAGTTGCTAGTCTCTTCGTGCACTTTATGTTATGTTAAAACAACCAGCAGCTCTTAGCAGCTCAGTATTGCAATATATAATTACACTCAATTACATATAATCCCTATAACCTCGGGTTGTTCACTCTATTTCATGTACCCTTCTTACACACGTGTAGCTGACTAACAAGGGGAGGTGGTCTATGTGCTTTTTACTTTATTTGGCTCAAATCTTATCTTTCACGTACAGCGTTAACGAGGGCACGTGATACTGTAAATGCAGATTGGAACACAGTCAGACCTCGTGAAGATGGTCCAAAGCACTTATTCACGCAATCATTCATAGAGTGAAAAACCCCGGTCATTGTTTCTTTGCCCAAATACAAACTTTGAATTAATTTTGGTATTCTTATTTTACAAACAAGCAACAACAAACAAGTCCCTGAGTTATTTTACTAGTTTTTTTTGTCAATCTCTCCACTCCTAATTCTCATATTATAAAAAATACAATCACACAGACAGCTGGCAGGTACAGAAACAGCATGTACTGGAATATAGCACATACCATGGTATTCTATACTTACCAGTGCTGTAATGACTTGGGATGTTCCTGGCTGGCTGGCACACCCCTTTGAGAATTTGATGAAGAGATCGAGATCTATAGTACCAAGGACCGAGCCCCCATCTGTTGAATTCTCTAGGGTTAACTAAATTAACCATCTTGTTGCTGTTTGGGTTTTTTTTAGGTAAAAGAATGAATTGAAAATGGATTTATAAAAATCAATTATTATTTATTAAAAAGGCCACACCCGTATACAAGGGAGAGGTAACATCCTCTCAGCCTGAATCAAAATACTTTAACAACATATACACGTATCAACAATGAGTTTTATATAATACACAGTTACGCCCCTTTCTTACATCCCTCCCATATGATTTCATACATCTGGAATACAATGTTAGGCAATAGTGTTATGCAATATTGGGACAATTGTCAAGAATACTAAAAAGATACTCGTGATCTTCAACTGTGTCCATATTAGGAATTACATCTGGACTCTATGAGCTTTTAGAAAGTGCATAGTTGGAATCAATACTTAGCCAACAAAGTTGTTTTTCTCGTCTCTCAGTGTGTAAAAAGTTCAAGATGAATTTGCTATATCATCTAGCTAGAATCAAGATGGATTCTCTTATGCTATACTAGTGAATATGAGAACCCTTTGCTACTGTGATTATTGGGTGTATACATAATATATGTACTATCCCGTAGTGCACACACATAACTGTTAGGCCTTCAGCAGGTTGCCTCTGTCACAGTATTCGACAGGTATTACGGTTAGGGTTAGGTTTAGGGTTAGTTAGGGTTAGGGTTAGGATGTTAGGGTATTAGGGTTAGGATTCATATTAGGGTTAATTTTAGGGTTTGGGATAGGGTTCGTATTAGGGTTAGGGTTCGTATTAGGATTAGGGTTAGGGTTCGTATTAGGGTCAGGGTTAGTGTTTTAGGGTTTTAGTGTTAGGGCTAGGGTTATTAGGATTAGGGTTAGGGTTACTTAGGGTTAGGGTTAGTGTTCGTATTAGGGTTAGGGTAGCGTTAGGGTTCGCGTTAGGGTTAGGGTTTGTGTTAGTGGTCATATTAGAGGTATTAGGGTTATAGTTAGGGTTAGTATAGCATTAGAGTTAGGGTTAGGGTAAGGGTTAGGATTAGGGTTAGGGTTATCCTAGGTATAGGGTACTATGGTTAGGGTTAATATTATGGTTAGGTTTATGGTTAGGGTTACGGATAGGTTAGGGCTAGGGTTAGGGTATTAAGGTTAGGGTTAGATTAGGATTAGGGTATTAGGGTTAGGGTTAGGTTAGGGTTAGGGTTTGGGTATTAGGGTTTGGGTTAGGATTAGGGTTAGGTTAGGGTTAGGGTTAGGGTATTAGTGTTAGCGTCAGTTAGGGTTCGTTTAATGGTTAGAGTTAGGGATCGTATTAGGGTTAGAGTTCATATTAGAGTTTGGGTAGCATTAGTATTGGGTTAGGTTATTAGGGTTAGGGTATTACGGTTAGGGTTAGGTTTAGGGTTAGTTAGGGTTAGGGTTAGGATATTAGGGTATTAGGGTTAGGGTTAGGGTTCATATTAGGGTTCGTTTTAGGGTTTGGGATAGGGTTTGTATTAGGGTTAGGTTTCGTATTAGGGTTAGGGTTAGTGTTTTAGGTGTTTTATTATTAGGGTTTTTAGGATTAGGGTTACTTAGGGTTAGGGTTAGGGGTTAGGGTTCATATTAGGGTGAAGGTTAGGGTAGCGTTAGGGTTAGGGTTCACGTTAGGGTTAGGGTTTGTGTTAAGGTTAGGGTTCATATTAGAGGTATTAGGGTTATAGTTAGGGTTAGGATAGCATTAGAGTTAGGGTTAGGTTTAGGCTAGGGTCAGGGTTCATATTAGGGTTAGGTTTATGGTTAGGGTTACGGAAAGGTTAGGACTAGGGTTAGGGTATTAGGGTTAGGGTTAGATTAGGGTTAGGGTATTATGGAAAGTGTATTAGGGTTAGGGTATTAGGGTTAGGGTATTAGGGTTAGGGTTAAGGTTTAGCGTTAGTTATTGTTAGGGTTCGTATTAGGGTTAGGGTTCGTATAAGGGTTAGGGTAGCATTAGGGTTAGGGTTCGCATTAGGGTTAGGGTTAATGTAGCGTTAGGGTTAGGGTTCGCGTTAGTGTTAGGGTTTGTGTTAGGGTTAGGGTTCATATTAGAGGTATAAGGGTTATAGTTACGGTTAGGATAGCATTAGAATTAGGGTTAGGGTTAGATTAGGGTTAGGGTATTAGGGAAAGGGTATTAGGGTTAGGGTATTAGGATTAGGGTTAAGGTTAGGGTGAGTTAATGTTAGGGTTCGTATTAGGGTTAGGGTTCGAATTAGGATTAGGGTAGCAATAGGGTTAGGGTTCGCGTTAGGGTTAGTTAGGGTTAGGGTATTAGGATATTAGGGTTAGGGTTAGGGTTCGTATTAGGGTTAGGGTTAGAGTTAGGTTTTGTGTTAGAGTTATGGTTAGGGTATTCGGGTTCGGGTTTGGGTTAGGGTTAGGGTTGGGTCAGGGTTAGGGTCAGGGTCAGAATTCGTATTAGGGTTATGGTTCATATTAGAGTTAGGGTTTGCGTTAGGGGTAGGGTTCATATTAGGGTTAGGGTTAGAGTTAGGTTAGGGTTAGGGTTCGTGTTAGGGTTAGGGTCAGGGCTTGTGTAAGGGTTAGGGTTAGGTTAGTAATAAAGTTAGGGTTAGGATTAGGGTTACGGTTAGTTTTTGGTTAGGGTTATGGTATTAAGGTTAGGGTTAAGTTAGCGTTAGGGTTTGTATTAGGGTTAGGGTTAGTGTTAGGGTTAGGTTAGGGTTAGGGTATTAGTGTTAGCTTTAGTTAGGGTTAGGGTTCATATTAGGGTTAGGGTTCGTATTAGTGTTAGGATTCGTATTAGGGTTATGGTTAGATTAGCTTTAGGATTAGGGATCGCGTTATGTTAGGGTTAGTTAGGGTTAGGATATTTTGGTATTAGGGTTAGGGTTCATATTAGGGTTAGGGTTTGTATTAGGGTTAGGGTGTTAGGGTTTTAGGGTTAGGGTTAGGGTTATTAGAAAATGGTTAGGGTTACTTAGGGTTAGGAATAGGGTTTAGTATTAGGGTATTAGGGTTAGATTATTAGAGTTAGGGTCAGGGTTTTAGGGTTAGGGTATTAGGTTTAGAATAAGGGTTATGGTATAAGGGTTCGTGTTAGGGTTAGGGATAGGGTTAGGGTTCATGTTAGGGTTAGGGTTTGTGTAAGGGTTAGGGTTAGGGTTAGGGATGGGTTAGGGTATTAGGTTTAGGGATAGGGTTAGAGTTAGTGTTAGGGTTAGCTTAGGGATAGGGTTAGGGTTCGTATTAGGGTCAGGATTAGGGTGTTAGGGTTAGAATTTGGTTAGGGTTTGGGTATTATAGTTAGGGTTAGGGTTAGGTTAGGGTTAGGGTATTAGGGTTAGGGTATTAGAGTTAGGGTTAGGGTATTAAGGTTAGGGTTAGTTAGGGTTCGTATTAGGGTTAAGGTTTGAATTAGAGTTAGGGTTCACGTTAGGGTTAGTTAGGTTTAGGGTTAGGATATTAGGGTATTAGGGTTAGGGTTCGTATTAGGGTTAGGGTTCATATTAGGGTTAGGGTTCATATTAGGGTTAGGGTTCGTATTAAGGTTAGGGTTAGCGTTTTAGGGTTTTAGTGTTAGGGTTATGGTTATTAGGATTAGGGTTTAGGGTTACTTAGGTTAGGGCTAGGGTATTAGGGGGTTAGGGTTAGGGGTTAGGGTTCGTATTAGGGTGAGGGTTAGGGTAGCATTAGACTTAGGGTTCGCGTTAGGGTTCATATTAGAGGTATTAGGGTTATAGTTAGCATTAGGGTAGCGTTAGAGTTAGCATTAAGGTTAGGGTTAGGTAAGGGTTAAGGTTAGGATTACGGTTAGGGTTGGTTTAGGGTATTAGGGTAAGGGTTAGGTTTCGTATTAGGGTTAGAGTTACGGTTAGGGTATTAGGGTTAGGGTATTAGGGTTATGGTTAGGTTAGGGTTAGGTTAAGGGTATTAGGGAAATGGTATTAGGGTTAGGGTTAGGGTATTAGGGTTAGGGTTAAGGTTAGGGTTAGTTAGTGTTAGGGTTCGTATTAGGGTTTGGGTTCGTATTAGGGTTTGGGTTCGTATTAGTGTTAGAGTATCTTTAGAGTTAGGGTTCGTGTTAGGGTTCGTATTAAGGTTAGGGTTAGTGTTTTAGTGTTTTAATGTTAGGGTTATGGTTATTAGGATTAGGGTTAGGGTTACTTAGGGTTAGGGCTAGGGTATTAGGGGGTTAGGGTTAGGGGTTAGGGTTCGTATTAAGGTTAGGGTTAGGGTAGCGTTAGGGATAGGGTTCGCGTTAGGTTTAGGGTTCATATTAGAGGTATTAGGGTTATAGTTAGGGTTAGGGTAGCGTTAGAGTTAGGGTTAGGGTTAGGTAAGGGTTAGGGTTAGGATTAGGCTGAGGGTTGGGTTATGGTTGGGGTTAGGGTAATAGGGTTAGGGTTAGGTTTCATATTAGGGTTAGGGTAACGGTTAGGTTAGGGTTAGGGTATTAGGGTTATGTTTAGGTTAGGTTAAGGGTATTAGGGAAAGGGAATTAGGGTTAGGGTTATGGTATTAGGGTTATGGTTAAGGTTAGGGTTAGGGTTCGTATAAGGGTTAGGATTATGGTTAGGGTTTGTATTAGGGTTAGGGTTAGAGTATCTTTAGGGTTAGGGTTCGTGTTAGGGTTTGTGTAAGGGTTAGCGTTAGGTTAGGGTTAGGGTTCATATTAAGGTTAGGGTTAGATTAGCTTTAGGATTAGGGTTCGCATTATTTTAGGGTTAGTTACGGTTGGGGTTAGGGTTATTTAGGGTTAGGATATTAGGTTATTAGGGTTAGGGTTCATATTAGGGTTCGTATTAGGGTTAGGTTTAGGGTTTGTATTAGGGTTAGGGTTCGTATTAGGGTTAGGGTCAGTGTTTTAGGGTTTTAGTGTTAGGGTTATTAGGATTAGGGTAAGGGGTAGAGTAGTGTTAGGGTTAGGGATCGTGTTAGGGTTAGTGTTAGAGTTAGGGTTAGGTTAGGGTTACGGTTAGAGTTTGGTTAGGGTTAGGGTTATGGTATTAAGGTTAGGGTTAGGGTTAGGGTAGCGTTAGAGTTAGGGTTAGGGTTAAGTAATGGTTAAGGTTAGAACAGGGTTAGGGTTGGGTTAGGGTTAGGTTATTAGGGTTAGGTTTCATATTACGTTAAGGGTTAGGGTTACGGTTAGGTTAGGGTTAGGGTATTAGGGTTAGGGTGTTAGGGTTTTGGTTAGGGTATTAGGGTTAGGGTTAAGGTAAGGGTTAGTTAGTGTTAGGGTTCGTATTAGGGTTAGGGTTCGTATTAGGGTTAGGGTTTGTATTAGGGTTAGGGTTAGAGTATCTTTAGGGTTAGGGTTCATGTTAGGGTTCGTGTTAGGGTTTGTGTAAGTGTTAGGGTTAGATTAGCTTTAGGATTAGGTTTCACATTATGAAAGGGTTAGTTTCGGTTAGGGTTAGTTAGGGTTATGGTTAGGATAATAGGTTATTAGGGTTAGGGTTCGTATTAGGGTACGTATTAGGGTTAGTGTTCGTATTAGAGTTAGGGATCATATTAGGGTTAGGGTTCGTATTAGGGTTATGGTCAGTGTTTTAGGGTTTTAGTGTTAGGGTTAGGGTTATTAGGATTAGGCTAAGGGTTAGAGTAGTGTTAGGGTTAGGGTTCGTCTTAGGGTTAGGGTGTTAGGGTTTTAGGGTTAGGGTTAGGGTTATTAGAAAAGGGTTAGGGTTACTTAGGGTTAGGAATGGAGTTTAGGATTAGGGTATTAGGGTTAGATTATTATAGTTAGGGTTAGGGTTTTAGGGTTAGGGTTAGGGTATTAGGTTTAGAATAAGGGTTATGGTATAAGGGTTAGGGTTCGTGTTAGGGTTAGGGATAGGGTTAGGGTTCGTGTTAGTGTTAGGGTTTGTGTAAGGGATAGGGTTAGGGATGGGTTATGGTTAGGGTATTAGGTTTAGGAATAGGGTTAGAGTTAGTGTTAGGGTTAGGTTAAGGATAGGGTTAGGGTTCGTATTAGGGTTAGGGTCAGGATTAGGGTGTTAGGGTTAGGTTTAGGTTAGGATTAGGGTTTGGGTATTATAGTTAGGGTTAGGTTAGGGTTAGGGTATTAGGGTTAGGGTATTAGAGTTAGGGTTAGGATATTAAGGTTAGGGTTAGTTAGGGTTCATATAAGGGTTAGAGTTAGTGTTCGTATTAGGGATAGGGTTTGAATTAGGGTTAGGGTTCACATTAGGGTTAGTTAGGTTTAGGGTTAGGATATTAGGGTATTAGGGTTAGGGTTCGTATTAGGGTTAGGGTTCGTATTAGGTTTAGGGTTCGTGTTAGGGTTAGTGTTAGAGTTAGGGTTTGTGATAGAGTTAGAGTTAGGTTAGGGTTATGGTTAGGGTTAGGATTAGGGTAACGGTTAGAGTTTGGTTAGGGTTAGGGTTATCGTATTAAGGTTAGGGTTAGGTTAGGGTTATGGTTCATATTAGGGTTAGGGTTATGATTATGGTATTAGGGTTAGGGTTAGTGTTAGGGTGAGGGTATTAGGGTTAATTAGGGTTATGGTTCGAATTAGGGTTAGTGTTCGTATTAGAGTTAGGGTTAGGGTTCGTGTAAAGGGTAGGGTTTATATTAGGATTAGGGTTAGAGTTAGGTTAGGGTTAGGGTAATAGGGTTAGCGTAAGGGTTAGAATATGAGGGTGAGGGTTAGGGTTAGTTAGGGTTAGGGTTCGTATTAAGGTTAGGGTTAGCGTTAGGGTTAGGATATGAGGGAAGGGTTAGTAAGGGTTAGGCTTCGTATTAAGGTTAGGGTTAGCATTTTAGGGTTATGGTTAGGGTATTAGTGTTAGGGTTAGAGTTAGGGTTAGGGTTATGTTAGGGTTAGGGTATTAGGGTTAGGGTTAGCTAGGATTAAGGTTCATATTAGGGTTAGGGTTCGTATTAGGGTTAAGGTTCGTATTAGGGTTAGGGTTAGATTAGCTTTAGGATTAGGGTTCGCGTTATGTTAGAGTTAGTTAGGGTTAGGGTATTAGGCTATTAGGGTTATGGTTCGTATTAGGGTTAGGGCTAGTGTTCATATTAGGGTTAGGGTTTGTATTAGGGTTAGGGTTATTAGATTAGGGTTAGGGTTACATAGGGTTAGGTTTAGGGTTAGTGTTAGGGTTAGGTTATGGATAGGGTTAGGGTTCGTATTAGGGTTAGGGTTATTGTTAGGATTAGGGTATTAGGGATAGGGATAGGGTTAGAGTTAGGGTTAGGTTATGGATAGGGTTTTGGTTCATATTAGGGTTTGGGTTAGGATTAGGGTATTAGGGTTAGGGTTAGATTAGGGTTTGGGTATTAGGGTTTGGGTTAAGATTATGGTTAGGTTAGGGTTAGGGTTAGGATATTAGGGTTAGCGTATTTGTGTTAGGGTTAGTTAGGGTTTGTATAAGGATTAGAGTTAGGGTTCGTATTAGGGTTATGGTTCGTATTAGAGTTTGGGTAGCATTAGGGTTAGGGTTAGGTTATTAGGGTTAGGGTATTACGGTTAGGGTTAGGTTTAGGGTTAGTTAGGGTTAGGATATTAGGGTATTAGGGTTAGGGTTCATATTAGGGTTCGTTTCAGTGTTTGGGATAGGGTTCATATTAGGGTTAGGGTTCTTATTAGTATTAGGGTTCGTATTAGGGTTAGGGTTAGTGTGTAAGGGTTTTAGTGTTAGGGTTAGGATTATTAGGATTAGGGTTACGGTTACTTATGGTTAGGGTTAGGGTTTATGGTTCGCGTTAGGGTACCTTTAGGGTTAGGGTTAGGGTAGCGTTAGGGTTATGGTTCGCGTTAGTGTTAGGGTTTGTGTCAGGGTTAGGGTTCATATTAGAGGTAATAGGGTTATAGTTAGGGTTAGGATAGCATTAGAGTTAGAGTTATGCTAGGGTTAGGATTAGGGTTAGGGTTATCCTAGGGTTAGGGTACTATGGTTAGGGTTCATATTAGGGTTAGGTTTATGGTTAGGGTTACGGATAGGTTAGGGCTAGGGTTAGGGTATTAGGGTTAGGGTTAGAATAGGGTTAGGGTATTAGGGAAAGGGTATTAGGGTTAGGGTATTAGGGTTAGGGTATTAGGGTTAGGGTTAAGGTTAGGGTTAGTTATTGTTAGGGTTCGTATTAGGGTTAGGGTTCGTATTAGGGTTAGGGTAGCATCAGGGTTAGGGTTCGCGTTAGGGTTAGATAGGGTTAGGGTATTAGGATATTAGGGTTTGGGATAGGGTTCGTATTAGGGTTAGTGTTAGAGTTATTGTTAGGCTATTCAAGTGAGGGTAAGGGTTAGATTAGTTTAAGGATTAGGGATCGTGTTATGTTACGGTTAGTTAGGGTTAGGGTATTTTGGTATTAGGGTTAGGGTTCGTCTTAGGGTTAGGGTTTGTATTAGGGTTAGGGTTAGGATTAGGGTATTAGGGTTAGGATTAGGGTATTAGGGATAGGTTTAGGTTAGGGTTAGGGTTTGGGTATTATAGTTAGGGTTAGGGTTAGGATAGGGTAAGGGTATTAGGGTTAGGGTATTAGAGTTAGGGTTAGGGTATTAAGGTTAGGGTTAGTTAGGGTTCATATAAGGGTTAGAGTTAGGGTTCGTATTAGGGTTAGGGTTTGTATTGGGGTTAGGGTTAGTTAGGTTTAGGGTTAGGATATTAGGGTATTAGGGTGAGGGTTCATATTAGGCTTAGGGTTCATATTAGGGTTAGTGTTCGTATTAGGGTTAGGGTTCCTATTAAGGTTAGGGTTAGCGTTTTAGGGTTTCAGTGTTAGGTGAACAAAACAAAGGTGGTACTTTCAGATTAGCGCAGTAAAGAGTATGGTGCTGCCCAGGTCCAAAACAAAGGAGACAAACACAAATCTCCAGCAACATATGAACAAGAAAAAAGTGATAATGGACCCCTGGCGCACAATAATCGTGGATGCAACTTGGTACTCCTATTACTGAATAAAGGAGCCAACATGTGTTGGTTAATACACAAAACTAACAATTTTTATTAAAACATAATTCCCAGCTGGGGATTGTGTTTTAATAAAAATTGTTAGTTTTGTGTATTAACCAACACATGTTGGCTCCTTTATTCAGTAATAGGAGTACCAAGTTGCATCCACGGTTTCAGTGTTAGGGTTATGGTTATTAGGATTAGGGTTAGGGTTACTTAGGGTTAGGGCTAGGGTATTAGGGGGTTAGGGATTAGGGTTCGTATAAGGGTTAGGGTTAGGGTAGCATTAGACTTAGGGTTCACGTTAGGGTTCATATTAGAGGTATTAGGGTTATAGTTAGCATTAGGGTAGCGTTAGAGTTAGCATTAAGGTTACGGTTAGGTAAGGGTTAAGGTTAGGATTAGGTTAAGGGTATTAGGGAAATGGTATTAGGGTTAGGGTAAGGGTATTAGGGTTAGGGTTAAGGTTAGGGTTAGTTAGTGTTAAGGTTCGTATTAGGGTTTGGGTTCGTATTAGGGTTGGGGTTTGTATTACGGTTAGTGTTAGAGTATCTTTAGGGTTAGGGTTCATGTTAGGGTTCGTGTTAGGGTTAGGGTTTGTGTAACGGTTAGGGTTAGGGTTCGTATTAGGGTTAGGGTTAGATTAGCTTTAGGATTAGGGTTCGCATTATGTTAGGGTTAGTTATGGTTAGGGTTAGGGTTAGTTAGGGTTAGGATATTAGGTTATTAGGGTTAGGGTTCGTATTAGGGTTAGGGTTCGTATTAGGGTTAGGACTTGGGTTCGTATTAGGGTTAGGGTCAGTGTTTTATGGTTTTAGTGTTATGGTTAAGGATATTAGTATTAGGGTTAGGGATAGAGTAGTGTTAGGGTTAGGGTTCATGTCAGGGTTAGTGTTAGAGTTAGGGTTTGTGTTAGAGTTAGGGTTAGGGTATTAGGGTTAGTGTATTAGAGTTAGGGTATTAGGGTTAGAGTTAGTTAGGGTTAGGGTTCATATAACGGTTAGAGTTAGGGTTCGTATTAGGGGTAAGGTTTGTATTAGGGTTAGGGTAGCGTTAGGGTTAGGGTACGCATCAGGGTTAGTTAGGTTTAGGGTTAGGATATTAGGGTATTATGGGTAGGGTTCATATTAGGGTTCGTATTAGGGTTAGGGATCATATTAGGGTTAGGGTTCGTATTAGGGTTAGGATTAGGGTTCGTATTAAGGTTAGGGTTAGTGTTTTAGTGTTTTAATGTTAAGGTTATGGTTATTAGGATTAGGGTTAGGTTTACTTAGGGTTAGGGCAAGGGTATTAGGGGGTTAGGGTTAGGGGTTAGGGTTCGTATTAAGGTTTGGGTTAGGGTAGCGTTGGGGATAGTGTTCGCGTTAGGTTTAGGGTTCATATTAGAGGTATTAGGGTTATAGTTAGGGTTAGGGTAGCGTTAGAGTTACGGTTAGGGTTAGGGTTAGGATTAGGCTGAGGGTTGGGTTATGGTTAGGGTAAGGGTTATAGGGTTAGGGTTAGGATTCATATTAGGGTTAGGGTTACGGTTAGGTTAGGGTTAGGCTATTAGGGTTATGTTTAGGTTAGGGTTAGGTTAAGGGTAATAGGGAAAGGGTATTAGGGTTAGGGTAAGGGTATTAGGGTTATGGTTAAGGTTAGGGTTAGGGTTCGTATTAGGGTTAGGATTAGGGTTAGGGTTTGTATTAGGGTTAGGGTTAGAGTATCTTTAGGGTTAGGGTTCGTGTTAGGGTTAGGGTTTGTGTAAGGGTTAGGGTTAGGTTAGGGTTCGTATTAAGGTTAGGGTTAGATTAGCTTTAGGATTAGGGTTCGCATTATTTTAGGGTTAGTTACGGTTAGGGTTAGTTAGGGTTAGGTTATTAGGTTATTAGGGTTAGGGTTCGTATTAGGGTTAGGGTTTGGGTATTAGGGTTTGGGTTAAGATTATGGTTAGGTTAGGGTTAGGATATTAGGGTTAGGGTATTTGTGTTAGGGTTAGTTAGGGTTCGTATAAGGATTAGAGTTAGGGTTCGTATTAGGGTTATGGTTCGTATTAGAGTTTGGGTAGCATTAGGGTTAGGGTTAGGTTATTAGGGTTAGGGTATTACGGTTAGGGTTAGGTTTAGGGTTAGTTAGGGTTAGGATATTAGGGTATTAGGGTTAGGGTTCATATTAGGGTTCGTTTCAGTGTTTGGGATAGGGTTCATATTAGGGTTAGGGTTCTTATTAGTATTAGGGTTCGTATTAGGGTTAGGGTTAGTGTGTAAGGGTTTTAGTGTTAGGGTTAGGATTATTAGGATTAGGGTTACGGTTACTTAGGGTTAGGGTTAGGGTTTATGGTTCGCGTTAGGGTTAGGGTACCTTTAGGGTTAGGGTTAGGGTAGCGTTAGGGTTATGGTTCGCGTTAGTGTTAGGGTTTGTGTCAGGGTTAGGGTTCATATTAGAGGTAATAGGGTTATAGTTAGGGTTAGGATAGCATTAGAGTTAGAGTTATGCTAGGGTTAGGATTAGGGTTAGGGTTATCCTAGGGTTAGGGTACTATGGTTAGGGTTCATATTAGGGTTAGGTTTATGGTTAGGGTTACGGATAGGTTAGGGCTAGGGTTAGGGTATTAGGGTTAGGGTTAGAATAGGGTTAGGGTATTAGGGTTAGGGTATTAGGGTTAGGGTATTAGGGTTAGGGTATTAGGGTTAGGGTATTAGGGTTAGGGTTAAGGTTAGGGTTAGTTATTGTTAGGGTTCGTATTAGGGTTAGGGTTCGTATTAGGGTTAGGGTAGCATAAGGGTTAGGGTTCGCGTTAGGGTTAGATAGGGTTAGGGTATTAGGATATTAGGGTTTGGGATAGGGTTCGTATTAGGGTTAGTGTTAGAGTTATTGTTAGGCAATTCAAGTGAGGGTAAGGGTTAGATTAGTTTAAGGATTAGGGATCGTGTTATGTTACGGTTAGTTAGGGTTAGGGTATTTTGGTATTAGGGTTAGGGTTCGTCTTAGGGTTAGGGTTTGTATTAGGGTTAGGGTTAGGATTAGGGTATTAGGGATAGGTTTAGGTTAGGGTTAGGGTTTGGGTATTATAGTTAGGGTTAGGGTTAGGATAGGGTAAGGGTATTAGGGTTAGGGTATTAGAGTTAGGGTTAGGGTATTAAGGTTAGGGTTAGTTAGGGTTCATATAAGGGTTAGAGTTAGGGTTCGTATTAGGGTTAGGGTTTGTATTGGGGTTAGGGTTAGTTAGGTTTAGGGTTAGGATATTAGGGTATTAGGGTGAGGGTTCATATTAGGCTTAGGGTTCATATTAGGGTTAGTGTTCGTATTAGGGTTAGGGTTCCTATTAAGGTTAGGGTTAGCATTTTAGGGTTTCAGTGTTAGGTGAACAAAACAAAGGTGGTACTTTCAGATTAGCGCAGTAAAGAGTATGGTGCTGCCCAGGTCCAAAACAAAGGAGACAAACACAAATCTCCAGCAACATATGAACAAGAAAAAAGTGATAATGGACCCCTGGCGCACAATAATCGTGGATGCAACTTGGTACTCCTATTACTGAATAAAGGAGCCAACATGTGTTGGTTAATACACAAAACTAACAATTTTTATTAAAACATAATTCCCAGCTGGGGATTGTGTTTTAATAAAAATTGTTAGTTTTGTGTATTAACCAACACATGTTGGCTCCTTTATTCAGTAATAGGAGTACCAAGTTGCATCCACGGTTTCAGTGTTAGGGTTATGGTTATTAGGATTAGGGTTAGGGTTACTTAGGGTTAGGGCTAGGGTATTAGGGGGTTAGGGATTAGGGTTCGTATAAGGGTTAGGGTTAGGGTAGCATTAGACTTAGGGTTCGCGTTAGGGTTCATATTAGAGGTATTAGGGTTATAGTTAGCATTAGGGTAGCGTTAGAGTTAGCATTAAGGTTACGGTTAGGTAAGGGTTAAGGTTAGGATTACGGTTAGGGTTGGGTTAGGGTTATGGTATTAGGGTTAGGGTATTAGGGTTATGGTTAGTTTAGGATTAGGTTAAGGGTATTAGGGAAATGGTATTAGGGTTAGGGTAAGGGTATTAGGGTTAGGGTTAAGGTTAGGGTTAGTTAGTGTTAAGGTTCGTATTAGGGTTTGGGTTCGTATTAGGGTTGGGGTTTGTATTACGGTTAGTGTTAGAGTATCTTTAGGGTTAGGGTTCATGTTAGGGTTCGTGTTAGGGTTTGTGTAACGGTTAGGGTTAGGGTTCGTATTAGGGTTAGGGTTAGATTAGCTTTAGGATTAGGGTTCGCATTATGTTAGGGTTAGTTATGGTTAGGGTTAGGGTTAGTTAGGGTTAGGGTTAGGATATTAGGTTATTAGGGTTAGGGTTCGTATTAGGGTTAGTGTTCGTATTAGGGTTAGGACTTGGGTTCGTATTAGGGTTAGGGTCAGTGTTTTAGGGTTTTAGTGTTATGGTTAAGGATATTAGTATTAGGGTTAGGGATAGAGTAGTGTTAGGGTTAGGGTTCATGTTAGGGTTAGTGTTAGAGTTAGGGTTTGTGTTAGAGTTAGGGTTAGGGTATTAGGGTTAGTGTATTAGAGTTAGGGTATTAGGGTTAGAGTTAGTTAGGGTTAGGGTTCATATAACGGTTAGAGTTAGGGTTCGTATTAGGGGTAAGGTTTGTATTAGGGTTAGGGTAGCGTTAGGGTTAGGGTACGCATCAGGGTTAGTTAGGTTTAGGGTTAGGATATTAGGGTATTATGGGTAGGGTTCATATTAGGGTTCATATTAGGGTTAGGGATCATATTAGGGTTAGGGTTCGTATTAGGGTTAGGATTAGGGTTCGTATTAAGGTTAGGGTTAGTGTTTTAGTGTTTTAATGTTAAGGTTATGGTTATTAGGATTAGGGATAGGTTTACTTAGGGTTAGGGCAAGGGTATTAGGGGGTTAGGGTTAGGTGTTAGGGTTCGTATTAAGGTTTGGGTTAGGGTAGCGTTAGGGATAGGGTTCGCATTAGGTTTAGGGTTCATATTAGAGGTATTAGGGTTATAGTTAGGGTTAGGGTAGCGTTAGAGTTACGGTTAGGGTTAGGATTAGGCTGAGGGTTGGGTTATGGTTAGGGTAAGGGTTATAGGGTTAGGATTCATATTAGGGTTAGGGTTACGGTTAGGTTAGGGTATTAGGGTTATGTTTAGGTTAGGGTTAGGTTAAGGGTATTAGGGAAAGGGTATTAGGGTTAGGGTAAGGGTATTAGGGTTATGGTTAAGGTTAGGGTTAGGGTTCGTATTAGGGTTAGGATTAGGGTTAGGGTTTGTATTAGGGTTAGGGTTAGAGTATCTTTAGGGTTAGGGTTCGTGTTAGGGTTAGGGTTTGTGTAAGGGTTAGGGTTAGGTTAGGGTTCGTATTAAGGTTAGGGTTAGATTAGCTTTAGGATTAGGGTTCGCATTATTTTAGGGTTAGTTACGGTTAGGGTTAGGGTTAGTTAGGGTTAGGTTATTAGGTTATTAGGGTTAGGGTTCGTATTAGGTTTCGTATTAGTGTTAGGTTTTGGGTTCGTATTAGGGTTAGGGTTCATATTAGGGTTAGGTTTCGTATTAGGGTTAGGGTCAGCGTTTTAGGGTTTTAGTGTTAGGGTTAGGGTTATTAGGATTAGGGTTAGGGTTAGAGTAGTATTAGGGTTAGGGATCGTGTTAGGGTTAGTGTTAGAGTTAGAGTTTGTGTTTGAGTTAGGGTTAAGTTAGGGTTAGGGTTAGGGTTAGGATTAGGGTAACGGTTAGAGTTTAGTTAGGGTTATGGTATTAAGGTTATGGTTAGGGTTAGGGTAGCGTTAGAGTTAGGGTTAGGGTTAGGTAAGGGTTAGGGTTAGGAAAGGGGGTAGGGTTGGGTTAGGGTTAGGGTATTAGGGTAATGTTTCATATTAGGGTTAGTGTTAGGGTTACGGTTAGGTTAGGGTTAGGGTATTAGGGTATTAGGGTTTTGGTTAGGTTATGGTTAGGTTAAGGGTATTAGGGAAAGGGTATTAGGGTTAGGGTTAAAGTAAGAGCTAGTTAGTGTTAGGTTTCGTATTAGGGTTAGGGTTCGTATTAGGGTTAGGGTTTGTATAACGGTTAGGGTTAGAGTATCTTTAGGATTAGGGTTCGTGTTAGGGATAGGGTTTGTGTAATGTTTAGGGTTAGGTTAGGGTTAGGTTTAGATTAGCTTTAGGATTAGGGATCGCATTATGTTAGGGTTAGTTATGGTTAGGGTTAGGGTTAGTTAGGGTTAGGGTTAGGATATTAGGTTATTAGGGTTAGGGTTCGTATTAGGGTTAGTGTTCGTATTAGGGTTAGGACTTGGGTTCGTATTAGGGTTAGGGTCAGTGTTTTAGGGTTTTAGTGTTATGGTTAAGGATATTAGTATTAGGGTTAGGGATAGAGTAGTGTTAGGGTTAGGGTTCATGTTAGGGTTAGTGTTAGAGTTAGGGTTTGTGTTAGAGTTAGGGTTAGGGTATTAGGGTTAGTGTATTAGAGTTAGGGTATTAGGGTTAGAGTTAGTTAGGGTTAGGGTTCATATAACGGTTAGAGTTAGGGTTCGTATTAGGGGTAAGGTTTGTATTAGGGTTAGGGTAGCGTTAGGGTTAGGGTACGCATCAGGGTTAGTTAGGTTTAGGGTTAGGATATTAGGGTATTATGGGTAGGGTTCATATTAGGGTTCGTATTAGGGTTAGGGATCATATTAGGGTTAGGGTTCATATTAGGGTTAGGATTAGGGTTCGTATTAAGGCTAGGGTTAGTGTTTTAGTGTTTTAATGTTAAGGTTATGGTTATTAGGATTAGGGATAGGTTTACTTAGGGTTAGGGCAAGGGTATTAGGGGGTTAGGGTTAGGGGTTAGGGTTCGTATTAAGGTTTGGGTTAGGGTAGCGTTAGGGATAGGGTTCGCGTTAGGTTTAGGGTTCATATTAGAGGTATTAGGGTTATAGTTAGGGTTAGGGTAGCATTAGACTTAGGGTTCGCGTTAGGGTTCATATTAGAGGTATTAGGGTTATAGTTAGCATTAGGGTAGCGTTAGAGTTAGCATTAAGGTTTCGGTTAGGTAAGGGTTAAGGTTAGGATTACGGTTAGGGTTGGGTTAGGGTTATGGTATTAGGGTTAGGGTATTAGGGTTATGGTTAGTTTAGGATTAGGTTAAGGGTATTAGGGAAATGGTATTAGGGTTAGGGTAAGGGTATTAGGGTTAGGGTTAAGGTTAGGGTTAGTTAGTGTTAAGGTTCGTATTAGGGTTTGGGTTCGTATTAGGGTTGGGGTTTGTATTACGGTTAGTGTTAGAGTATCTTTAGGGTTAGGGTTCATGTTAGGGTTCGTGTTAGGGTTTGTGTAACGGTTAGGGTTAGGGTTCGTATTAGGGTTAGGGTTAGATTAGCTTTAGGATTAGGGTTCGCATTATGTTAGGGTTAGTTATGGTTAGGGTTAGGGTTAGTTAGGGTTAGGGTTAGGATATTAGGTTATTAGGGTTAGGGTTCGTATTAGGGTTAGTGTTCGTATTAGGGTTAGGACTTGGGTTCGTATTAGGGTTAGGGTCAGTGTTTTAGGGTTTTAGTGTTATGGTTAAGGATATTAGTATTAGGGTTAGGGATAGAGTAGTGTTAGGGTTAGGGTTCATGTTAGGGTTAGTGTTAGAGTTAGGGTTTGTGTTAGAGTTAGGGTTAGGGTATTAGGGTTAGTGTATTAGAGTTAGGGTATTAGGGTTAGAGTTAGTTAGGGTTAGGGTTCATATAACGGTTAGAGTTAGGGTTCGTATTAGGGGTAAGGTTTGTATTAGGGTTAGGGTAGCGTTAGGGTTAGGGTACGCATCAGGGTTAGTTAGGTTTAGGGTTAGGATATTAGGGTATTATGGGTAGGGTTCATATTAGGGTTCGTATTAGGGTTAGGGATCATATTAGGGTTAGGGTTCGTATTAGGGTTAGGATTAGGGTTCGTATTAAGGTTAGGGTTAGTGTTTTAGTGTTTTAATGTTAAGATTATGGTTATTAGGATTAGGGATAGGTTTACTTAGGGTTAGGGCAAGGGTATTAGGGGGTTAGGGTTAGGGGTTAGGGTTCGTATTAAGGTTTGGGTTAGGGTAGCGTTAGGGATAGGGTTCGCGTTAGGTTTAGGGTTCATATTAGAGGTATTAGGGTTATAGTTAGGGTTAGGGTAGCGTTAGAGTTACGGTTAGGGTTAGGATTAGGCTGAGGGTTGGGTTATGGTTAGGGTAAGGGTTATAGGGTTAGGGTTAGGATTCATATTAGGGTTAGGGTTACGGTTAGGTTAGGGTTAGGGTATTAGGGTTATGTTTAGGTTAGGGATAGGTTAAGGGTATTAGGGAAAGGGTATTAGGGTTAGGGTAAGGGTATTAGGGTTATGGTTAAGGTTAGGGTTAGGGTTCGTATTAGGGTTAGGATTAGGGTTAGGGTTTGTATTAGGGTTAGGGTTAGAGTATCTTTAGGGTTAGGGTTCGTGTTAGGGTTAGGGTTTGTGTAAGGGTTAGGGTTAGGTTAGGGTTCGTATTAAGGTTAGGGTTAGATTAGCTTTAGGATTAGGGTTCGCATTATTTTAGGGTTAGTTACGGTTAGGGTTAGGGTTAGTTAGGGTTAGGTTATTAGGTTATTAGGGTTAGGGTTCGTATTAGGGTTCGTATTAGTGTTAGGTTTTGGGTTCGTATTAGGGTTAGGGTTCATATTAGGGTTAGGGTTCGTATTAGGGTTAGGGTCAGCGTTTTAGGGTTTTAGTGTTAGGGTTAGGGTTATTAGGATTAGGGTTAGGGTTAGAGTAGTATTAGGGTTAGGGATCGTGTTAGGGTTAGTGTTAGAGTTAGAGTTTGTGTTTGAGTTAGGGTTAAGTTAGGGTTAGGGTTAGGGTTAGGATTAGGGTAACGGTTAGAGTTTAGTTAGGGTTATGGTATTAAGGTTATGGTTAGGGTTAGGGTAGCGTTAGAGTTAGGGTTAGGTAAGGGTTAGGGTTAGGAAAGGGGGTAGGGTTGGGTTAGGGTTAGGGTATTAGGGTAAGGTTTCATATTAGGGTTAGTGTTAGGGTTACGGTTAGGTTAGGGTTAGGGTATTAGGGTTAGGGTATTAGGGTTTTGGTTAGGTTATGGTTAGGTTAAGGGTATTAGGGAAAGGGTATTAGGGTTAGGGTTAAAGTAAGAGCTAGTTAGTGTTAGGTTTCGTATTAGGGTTAGGGTTCGTATTAGGGTTAGGGTTTGTATAACGGTTAGGGTTAGAGTATCTTTAGGATTAGGGTTCGTGTTAGGGATAGGGTTTGTGTAATGTTTAGGGTTAGGTTAGGGTTAGGTTTAGATTAGCTTTAGGATTAGGGATCGCATTATGTTAGGGTTAGTTATGGTTAGGGTTAGGGTTAGTTAGGGTTAGGGTTAGGATATTAGGTTATTAGGGTTAGGGTTCGTATTAGGGTTAGTGTTCGTATTAGGGTTAGGACTTGGGTTCGTATTAGGGTTAGGGTCAGTGTTTTAGGGTTTTAGTGTTATGGTTAAGGATATTAGTATTAGGGTTAGGGATAGAGTAGTGTTAGGGTTAGGGTTCATGTTAGGGTTAGTGTTAGAGTTAGGGTTTGTGTTAGAGTTAGGGTTAGGGTATTAGGGTTAGTGTATTAGAGTTAGGGTATTAGGGTTAGAGTTAGTTAGGGTTAGGGTTCATATAACGGTTAGAGTTAGGGTTCGTATTAGGGGTAAGGTTTGTATTAGGGTTAGGGTAGCGTTAGGGTTAGGGTACGCATCAGGGTTAGTTAGGTTTAGGGTTAGGATATTAGGGTATTATGGGTAGGGTTCATATTAGGGTTCGTATTAGGGTTAGGGATCATATTAGGGTTAGGGTTCGTATTAGGGTTAGGATTAGGGTTCGTATTAAGGTTAGGGTTAGTGTTTTAGTGTTTTAATGTTAAGGTTATGGTTATTAGGATTAGGGTTAGGTTTACTTAGGGTTAGGGCAAGGGTATTAGGGGGTTAGGGTTAGGGGTTAGGGTTCGTATTAAGGTTTAGGTTAGGGTAGCGTTGGGGATAGTGTTCGCGTTAGGTTTAGGGTTCATATTAGAGGTATTAGGGTTATAGTTAGGGTTAGGGTAGCGTTAGAGTTACGGTTAGGGTTAGGATTAGGCTGAGGGTTGGGTTATGGTTAGGGTAAGGGTTATAGGGTTAGGGTTAGGATTCATATTAGGGTTAGGGTTACGGTTAGGTTAGGGTTAGGCTATTAGGGTTATGTTTAGGTTAGGGTTAGGTTAAGGGTATTAGGGAAAGGGTATTAGGGTTAGGGTAAGGGTATTAGGGTTATGGTTAAGGTTAGGGTTAGGGTTCGTATTAGGGTTAGGATTAGGGTTAGGGTTTGTATTAGGGTTAGGGTTAGAGTATCTTTAGGGTTAGGGTTCGTGTTAGGGTTAGGGTTTGTGTAAGGGTTAGGGTTAGGTTAGGCTTCGTATTAAGGTTAGGGTTAGATTAGCTTTAGGATTAGGGTTCGCATTATTTTAGGGTTAGTTACGGTTAGGGTTAGTTAGGGTTAGGTTATTAGGTTATTAGGGTTAGGGTTCGTATTAGGGTTAGGGTTTGGGTATTAGGGTTTGGGTTAAGATTATGGTTAGGTTAGGGTTAGGGTTAGGATATTAGGGTTAGGGTATATGTGTTAGGGTTAGTTAGGGTTCGTATAAGGATTAGAGTTAGGGTTCGTATTAGGGTTATGGTTCGTATTAGAGTTTGGGTAGCATTAGGGTTAGGGTTAGGTTATTACGGTTAGGGTATTACGGTTAGGGTTAGGTTTAGGGTTAGTTAGGGTTAGGATATTAGGGTATTAGGGTTAGGGTTCATATTAGGTTTCGTTTCAGTGTTTGGGATAGGGTTCATATTAGGGTTAGGGTTCTTATTAGTATTAGGGTTCGTATTAGGGTTAGGGTTAGTGTGTAAGGGTTTTAGTGTTAGGGTTAGGATTATTAGGATTAGGGTTACGGTTACTTAGGGTTAGGGTTAGGGTTTATGGTTCGCGTTAGGGTTAGGGTACCTTTAGGGTTAGGGTTAGGGTAGCGTTAGGGTTATGGTTCGCGTTAGTGTTAGGGTTTGTGTCAGGGTTAGGGTTCATATTAGAGGTAATAGGGTTATAGTTAGGGTTAGGATAGCATTAGAGTTAGAGTTATGCTAGGGTTAGGATTAGGGTTAGGGTTATCCTAGGGTTAGGGTACTATGGTTAGGGTTCATATTAGGGTTAGGTTTATGGTTAGGGTTACGGATAGGTTAGGGCTAGGGTTAGGGTATTAGGGTTAGGGTTAGAATAGGGTTAGGGTATTAGGGTTAGGGTATTAGGGTTAGGGTATTAGGGTTAGGGTTAAGGTTAGGGTTAGTTATTGTTAGGGTTCGTATTAGGGTTAGGGTTCGTATTAGGGTTAGGGTAGCATAAGGGTTAGGGTTCGCGTTAGGGTTAGATAGGGTTAGGGTATTAGGATATTAGGGTTTGGGATAGGGTTCGTATTAGGGTTAGTGTTAGAGTTATTGTTAGGCAATTCAAGTGAGGGTAAGGGTTAGATTAGTTTAAGGATTAGGAATCGTGTTATGTTACGGTTAGTTAGGGTTAGGGTATTTTGGTATTAGGGTTAGGGTTCGTCTTAGGGTTAGGGTTTGTATTAGGGTTAGGGTTAGGATTAGGGTATTAGGGATAGGTTTAGGTTAGGGTTAGGGTTTGGGTATTATAGTTAGGGTTAGGGTTAGGATAGGGTAAGGGTATTAGGGTTAGGGTATTAGAGTTAGGGTTAGGGTATTAAGGTTAGGGTTAGTTAGGGTTCATATAAGGGTTAGAGTTAGGGTTCGTATTAGGGTTAGGGTTTGTATTGGGGTTAGGGTTAGTTAGGTTTAGGGTTAGGATATTAGGGTATTAGGGTGAGGGTTCATATTAGGCTTAGGGTTCATATTAGGGTTAGTGTTCGTATTAGGGTTAGGGTTCCTATTAAGGTTAGGGTTAGCGTTTTAGGGTTTCAGTGTTAGGTGAACAAAACAAAGGTGGTACTTTCAGATTAGCGCAGTAAAGAGTATGGTGCTGCCCAGGTCCAAAACAAAGGAGACAAACACAAATCTCCAGCAACATATGAACAAGAAAAAAGTGATAATGGACCCCTGGCGCACAATAATCGTGGATGCAACTTGGTACTCCTATTACTGAATAAAGGAGCCAACATGTGTTGGTTAATACACAAAACTAACAATTTTTATTAAAACATAATTCCCAGCTGGGGATTGTGTTTTAATAAAAATTGTTAGTTTTGTGTATTAACCAACACATGTTGGCTCCTTTATTCAGTAATAGGAGTACCAAGTTGCATCCACGGTTTCAGTGTTAGGGTTATGGTTATTAGGATTAGGGTTAGGGTTACTTAGGGTTAGGGCTAGGGTATTAGGGGGTTAGGGATTAGGGTTCGTATAAGGGTTAGGGTTAGGGTAGCATTAGATTTAGGGTTCGCGTTAGGGTTCATATTAGAGGTATTAGGGTTATAGTTAGCATTAGGGTAGCGTTAGAGTTAGCATTAAGGTTACGGTTAGGTAAGGGTTAAGGTTAGGATTACGGTTAGGGTTGGGTTAGGGTTATGGTATTAGGGTTAGGGTATTAGGGTTATGGTTAGTTTAGGATTAGGTTAAGGGTATTAGGGAAATGGTATTAGGGTTAGGGTAAGGGTATTAGGGTTAGGGTTAAGGTTAGGGTTAGTTAGTGTTAAGGTTCGTATTAGGGTTTGGGTTCGTATTAGGGTTGGGGTTTGTATTACGGTTAGTGTTAGAGTATCTTTAGGGTTAGGGTTCATGTTAGGGTTCGTGTTAGGGTTTGTGTAACGGTTAGGGTTCGTATTAGGGTTAGGGTTAGATTAGCTTTAGGATTAGGGTTCGCATTATGTTAGGGTTAGTTATGGTTAGGGTTAGGGTTAGTTAGGGTTAGGGTTAGGATATTAGGTTATTAGGGTTAGGGTTCGTATTAGGGTTAGTGTTCGTATTAGGGTTAGGACTTGGGTTCGTATTAGGGTTAGGGTCAGTGTTTTAGGGTTTTAGTGTTATGGTTAAGGATATTAGTATTAGGGTTAGGGATAGAGTAGTGTTAGGGTTAGGGTTCATGTTAGGGTTAGTGTTAGAGTTAGGGTTTGTGTTAGAGTTAGGGTTAGGGTATTAGGGTTAGTGTATTAGAGTTAGGGTATTAGGGTTAGAGTTAGTTAGGGTTAGGGTTCATATAACGGTTAGAGTTAGGGTTCGTATTAGGGGTAAGGTTTGTATTAGGGTTAGGGTAGCGTTAGGGTTAGGGTACGCATCAGGGTTAGTTAGGTTTAGGGTTAGGATATTAGGGTATTATGGGTAGGGTTCATATTAGGGTTCGTATTAGGGTTAGGGATCATATTAGGGTTAGGGTTCGTATTAGGGTTAGGATTAGGGTTCGTATTAAGGTTAGGGTTAGTGTTTTAGTGTTTTAATGTTAAGGTTATGGTTATTAGGATTAGGGATAGGTTTACTTAGGGTTAGGGCAAGGGTATTAGGGGGTTAGGGTTAGGGGTTAGGGTTCGTATTAAGGTTTGGGTTAGGGTAGCGTTAGGGATAGGGTTCGCGTTAGGTTTAGGGTTCATATTAGAGGTATTAGGGTTATAGTTAGGGTTAGGGTAGCGTTAGAGTTACGGTTAGGGTTAGGATTAGGCTGAGGGTTGGGTTATGGTTAGGGTAAGGGTTATAGGGTTAGGGTTAGGATTCATATTAGGGTTAGGGTTACGGTTAGGTTAGGGTTAGGGTATTAGGGTTATGTTTAGGTTAGGGTTAGGTTAAGGGTATTAGGGAAAGGGTATTAGGGTTAGGGTAAGGGTATTAGGGTTATGGTTAAGGTTAGGGTTAGGGTTCGTATTAGGGTTAGGATTAGGGTTAGGGTTTGTATTAGGGTTAGGGTTAGAGTATCTTTAGGGTTAGGGTTCGTGTTAGGGTTAGGGTTTGTGTAAGGGTTAGGGTTAGGTTAGGGTTCGTATTAAGGTTAGGGTTAGATTAGCTTTAGGATTAGGGTTCGCATTATTTTAGGGTTAGTTACGGTTAGGGTTAGGGTTAGTTAGGGTTAGTTTATTAGGTTATTAGGGTTAGGGTTCGTATTAGGGTTCGTATTAGTGTTAGGTTTTGGGTTCGTATTAGGGTTAGGGTTCATATTAGGGTTAGGGTTCGTATTAGGGTTAGGGTCAGCGTTTTAGGGTTTTAGTGTTAGGGTTAGGGTTATTAGGATTAGGGTTAGGGTTAGAGTAGTATTAGGGTTAGGGATCGTGTTAGGGTTAGTGTTAGAGTTAGAGTTTGTGTTTGAGTTAGGGTTAAGTTAGGGTTAGGGTTAGGGTTAGGATTAGGGTAACGGTTAGAGTTTAGTTAGGGTTATGGTATTAAGGTTATGGTTAGGGTTAGGGTAGCGTTAGAGTTAGGGTTAGGGTTAGGTAAGGGTTAGGGTTAGGAAAGGGGGTAGGGTTGGGTTAGGGTTAGGGTATTAGGGTAAGGTTTCATATTAGGGTTAGTGTTAGGGTTACGGTTAGGTTAGGGTTAGGGTATTAGGGATAGGGTATTAGGGTTTTGGTTAGGTTATGGTTAGGTTAAGGGTATTAGGGAAAGGGTATTAGGGTTAGGGTTAAAGTAAGAGCTAGTTAGTGTTAGGTTTCGTATTAGGGTTAGGGTTCGTATTAGGGTTAGGGTTTGTATAACGGTTAGGGTTAGAGTATCTTTAGGATTAGGGTTCGTGTTAGGGATAGGGTTTGTGTAATGTTTAGGGTTAGGTTAGGGTTAGGTTTAGATTAGCTTTAGGATTAGGGATCGCATTATGTTAGGGTTAGTTTTGGTTAGGGTTAGGGTTAGTTAGGGTTATGGATAGGATATTTGGTTATTAGGGTTCGTATTAGGGCTCGTATTAGGGTTAGGGTTCATATTAGGGTTAGGGATCGTATTAGGGTAAGGGATAGAGTTCGTATTAGGGTTAGGGTCTGTGTTTTAGGCTTTTAGTGTTAGGGTTAGGGTTATTAGGATTAGGGTTAGGGTTAGAGTAGTGTTAGGGTTAGGGTTCGTGTTAGGGTTAGTGTTAGAGTTAGGGTTTGTGATAGAGTTAGGGTTAGGATAGGGTTATGGTTAGGGTTAGGATTAGGGTTATGGTTAGAGTTTGGTTAGGGTTATGGTATGAAGGTTATCGTTAGGGTTAGGTTAGGGTTCGTATTAGGGTTATGGGTTAGGGTTATGATTATGGTATTAGGGTTAGGGTTAGTGTTAGGATTAGGGTATTAGGGTTAATTAGGGTTATGGTTCGTATTAGGGTTAGTGTTTGTATTAGAGTTAGGGTTAGGGTTCGTGTAAGGGGTAGGGTTCATATTAGAGTTAGGGTTAGAGTTAGGTTAGGGTTAGCGTTTTAGGGTTAGGGTTAGGGTATTAGTGTTAGGGTTAGGTTAGGGTTAGGGTTAGGATATTACGGTTAGGATATTAGTATTAGGGTTAGTTAGGAATAGGGTTCATATAAGGGTTAGAGTTAGGGTTCGTATTAGGGTTAGAGTTCGTATTAGAGTTTGGGTAGCAGTAGGGTTAGGGTTAGGTTATTAGGGTTATGGTATTACGGTTAGGGTTAGGTTTAGGGTTAGTTAGGGTTAGGATGTTAGGGTATTAGGGTTAGGATTCATATTAGGGTTAATTTTAGGGTTTGGGATACGGTTCGTATTAGGGTAAGGGTTCGTATTTGGATTAGGGTTAGGGTTCGTATTAGGGTCAGGGTTAGTGTTTTAGGGTTTTAGTGTTAGGGCTAGGGTTATTAGGATTAGGGTTAGGGTTACTTAGGGTTAGTGTTCGTATTAGGGTTAGGGTAGCGTTAGGGTTCGCGTTAGGGTTAGGGTTTGTGTTAGGGGTCATATTAGAGGTATTAGGGTTATAGTTAGGGTTAGTATAGCATTAGAGTTAGGGTTAGGGTAAGGGTTAGGATTAGGGTTAGGGTTATCCTAGGGTTAGGGTACTATGGTTAGGGTTAATATTATGGTTAGGTTTATGGTTAGGGTTACGGATAGGTTAGGGCTAGGGTTAGGGTATTAAGGTTAGGGTTAGATTAGGTTTAGGGTATTAGGGTATTAGGGTTAGGGTTAAGTTTAGGGTTAAGGTTAGGGTTAGTTATTGTTAGGGTTTGTATCAGGGTTAGGGTAGCAGTAGGGTTAGGGTTAGGGTAGCGTTAGGGTTCGCGTTAGGGTTAGGGTTTGTGTTAGGGTTAGGGTTCATATTAGAGGTATTAGGGTTATAGTTAGGGTTTGGATAGCATTATAGTTAGGGTTAGGGTTATGCTAGGGTTAGGATTAGGGTTAGGGTTATCCTAGGGTTAGGGTACTATGGTTAGGGTTCATATTAGGGTTAGGTTTATAGTTAGGGTTACGGATAGATTAGGGTTAGGGTTAGGATATTAGGGTTAGGGTAAGATTAGGATTATATTATTAGGGAAAGGGTATTAGGGTTAGGGTATTAGAGTTAGTGTTAAGGTTAGGGTTCGTATTAGGGTTAGGGTTTGTATTAGGGTTAGTGTAGCATTAGGGTTAGGGTTCGCGTTAGGGTTAGGGTATTAGGATATTAGGGTTAGGGTTCATATTAGGGTTAGGGTTAGAGTTAGGTTTTGTGTTAGAGTTATGGTTAGGGTATTCGGGTTCGGGTTAGGGTTGGGTCAGTGTTAGTGTCGGGGTTAGGGTTCGTATTAGGGTTAGGGTTCATATTAGTGTTAGGGTTCATATTAGAGTTAGGGTTAGGGTATGTGTTAGGGGTAGGGTTCATATTAGAGTTAGGGTTAGGGTTTGTGTTAGGGGTAGGGTTCATATTAGGATTAGGGTTAGAGTTAGGTTAGGGTTAGGGTTCGTGTTAGGGTTAGGGCTTGTGTAAGGGTTAGGGTTAGGTTAGTTTTAAGATTAGGGTTTGGATTAGGGTTACGGTTAGGGTTTGGTTAGGGTTAGGGTTATGGTATTAAGATTAGGGTTAGGTTAGGGTTAGGGTTTGTAATAGGGTTAGGGTTAGGGTTAGGTTAGGGTTAGGGAATTAGGGTTAGGGTTAGTTAGGGTTAGGGTTCATATTAGGGTTAGGTTTCGTATTAGTGTTAGGATTCGTATTAGGGTTACGGTTAGATTAGTTTTAGGATTAGGGTTTGCGTTATATTAGGGTTAGTTCGTATTATGGTTTGTATTAGGGTTAGAGTTAGGGTGTCAGGGTTTTAGGGTTAGGGTTATTAGAAAAGGGTTAGGGTTACTTAGGGTTAGGAATAGGGTTTAGGATTAGGGTATTAGGGTTAGATTATTAGGGTTAGGGTTAGGGTTTTAGGTTAGGGTATTAGGTTTAGAATAAGGGTTATGGTATAAGGGTTAGGGTTCGTGTTAGGGTTAGGGATAGGGTTAGGGTTCGTGTTAGGGTTAGGGTTTTGTATAAGGGTTAGGGTTAGGATTAGGGTTAGGGATGGGTTAGGGTTAGGGTATTAGGTTTATGGATAAGGTTAGAGTTACTGATAGGGTTAGGTTAGGGATTGTTAGGTTCCTGGTGCTCAGAACAAGGGAGATGTTATGAAGTGAATCCAGAGCACCAGGACGTAATGCTGGGAAAGGGGAATGGAAAGGGAATAGCCCCTGGCGCCCTATCTCCGTTGTCTCGCCCGTGCTGTCAGTACACTCTTGCGAGACTATGGTTGCTTGAGCCCATGGCAGCCGCGTTTGAAGGGCGGATTACGTCTGCCCAACTTCGATGCCCCCTCAGGTCTTAATGAGAGACAAAGAGCGAACCGAGACAGGGTGATAACAAGGGGCCCTCTAACTAAACAACAAGGCCAGGGGCTACTAACAAACCTAAAACCAAATTATGTGCGGCTTGCCCCCAAAGGAAAAGAACAACAAAGGAAATGCTGACCACACACCGACACAATACTTTTGTGTACCGGCGGTGACAGCATAAGCAGAACCCTCTGCAAAACACCAGTGACAGAAATAATAATGGAATACAGCGGCCTAGGCCGTCGGACGCGGAAGAGCCGCTACTCACGGAACCGGTACGAATACTGGCAAACGGACAGGAACCCCCAATGCTGCCGACACAGACTCTCAGAACTGGAGGACAGGCAGAATCCCAAACGACAGACCGGTGGACACCAAGAAGCCAGAAACTTGACCAGGCACAGGCAAAGCAACTGGACTTCAGGACAGGAACGCTTCACGGCAGGACATGGGATCAGACACAGGAATCGACACAGGGACTGACACAGGAATCGACACAGGAAGCAGCTCGACAGACACTGCTACACAGGAGCTCAGGAACTGGCAGGAACAAGCTCAGAACTCAAGCAGACTGGAAACCTAGAAATATCACCAGCATCTGTGAATTGCACTCAGCCAGCATATAACAGAGAGGCCTAATTAATTATGTCATGCAGCTGCCCTGTTGCATGACTCCAAACTGACAAGATGCAATTAGCAGCCAGGTGAGGCTGAACACATGGGAACAAGCTGCAATTACACAGACTCACAGCGGCAGCAACCAAGAGTATTCTTAAACAGAGCAACAGGAAATCCTGGCCTGCAAAACAACTTATAACATAAAATAGGAATGAACCACTACCTGTGGTTCATAACAGTATCCCCTCCTTAAGGGTGAGCTCCGAGCACCCCATGACACCCACGGGGAACATGAACAGAAGAATAACATAAAATACCTAACTGACATGCAAAACAGGAATGAGCCACAGCCGTGGCTCATAACAGTACCCCCCACTTGAGGAGGAGTCAAAGGACCCCAAAATACAGACTATCCAAAACAAGGGATACAAAAAAAAAACTGACACACTGGTCTAACAGACAAGAAAACAGAAACAAGCTGCAACAACAGCTTGTAACAGTGCCCTCCCCTTGACGGTGGCCACTGGACACAAGACAAGGAAAAAAAACTTTTTTTTTTAATAAAGGCAAGAGTCAAAAATTATTTATTTTTCTTCTTCTTCTTTTTACAAAGCTCTTTTTATATCTGACCAAGGTAATTCCCCACACATTGTCTGAACTGATGGTACCACCCAGCAAGGCTGCGTTCAAATCAGAGATAGGTTTCTTACCCTTGGGAGCTGAACTTTCTGGCAAAGTACTCCTATTAGAAGAAGAATTCAGAAAAGCACATCCTGCAGTCAAAACAACGGGCTGAGACTCTTGTGCCGAGTTTACAGTATTTGGTGGACTCTCAGCAGACAAGACGGGTGACTTAGAGGAACCTGAACCAATTTCTTTGGAACCATATCTTTTAATAATTGCATCACTGAATGCTGGGGGATCCTGAAGAATGGGATCTTCAGCTTTCATTAGGCTGGTCGCCCACTCAAAAGGCTCTCCTCTAAAAGAATAAATCAGATAGAGCGCAAGGTTCTCTAAAGTGATGCCTAGAAATGGTCTAGACAACATAATAATGTAATAGTGTTTGAAAAGCGCCAGAAATTGGGCTAAGTCCCCATCAAAGATTATGGATGTTGAGATATCAACAGAGTCAGAATCTGTTTCCTTCCCATCTGACTGACTGGAGTGCTTTGCTAGGACCTGGTCACTATTGACCTTACTCGAGGCTGAGACTCTGAACCCCACCCGGGGCAGTAACTTTCTGAACCCCACACGGGGCAGTTACTTTCTGAACCCCACACGGGGCAGTGACTTTCTGAACCCCACACGGGGCAGTGACTTTCTGAACCCCACCCGGGGCAGTGACTTTCTGAACCCCACCCGGGGCAGTGACTTTCTGAACCCCACCCGGGGCAGTGACTTTCTGAACCCCACCCGGGGCAGTGACTTCCGGGAACCCCGCTGGGGCAGAGGCCTCCAGGAACCCCGCTGGGGCAGAGGCCTCCGGGAACCCCGCTGGGGTCAGCACCTCGGATTCTTTTACTGGGACCGAGCCGTCGGCCTCCCCCACTGGGACCGAGCCATCGGCCTCCCTCTCTGAGTCGATAATTCTAGAAACTTCTTCCGGGACTCTGACTTTTCGGGACTTTTGCTGAAGCTATAACCTTCAGCACCTCCACTAATGCTACGCCTCTTAAGTTCTTTCCTGGGGAAGCGACCTCTAGACCCTTCTTAGAGGCTGCGTCTCTCGAGACCCCACTTGGGGATATTACTTCAAATATCCCTTCTGGGGTTTTGCTTCTCGAGTTCCCTTCTAGAACTATGGTTTTAGATACCCTTTCTGGGGTTGCGCTTTTCAAGTCCCTACCTGGGGTAACAGCTTCTGAGACCCCTTCTGGTATGGACACCTGAACTATAATATTTGATGATCCCTCTATAAGCTAGGGCATCGGGTACCGCTCCAGCACTCTGGGCATCGGGTACCGCTCCAGCACTCTGGGCATTGGGTACCGCTCCAGCACTCTGGGCATTGGGTACCGCTCCAGCACTCTGGGCATCGGGTACCGCACCAAGATTCTGAGCATCGGGCACCACTCCAGGACCCTGGGCAATGGGCACCACTCCAGGACCCTGGGCAACGGACACCACTCCAGGACCCTGGGCAACGGGCACCACTCCAGGACCCTGGGCAACGGGCACCACTCCAGGACCCTGGGCATTGGGCACCACTCCAGGGGCTTGCAACTCTGCTTCAACAGGAACCTCAAGAGAGGAGAGAAACATTCTCTTTTGATTCCTGAATCTATAATGGGGCTCCCTTGCCCAAGGACCCCAATTATAGGACAGAGAGTTTTTTAGTGTGGGTTGTGTGACAAGTACCTCTGCCACAGTAGACACAGGAGTAGGTCTTGTATCCTGACTCAACTTGGCCAGAGGGCAAGACTCGTCACCACACTTTGGCTTGCGCAACTCACAGGTCTGCAGATAGTGGCCTAAACCGC
This sequence comes from Pseudophryne corroboree, assembly GCF_028390025.1. Classification (NCBI taxonomy): domain Eukaryota; kingdom Metazoa; phylum Chordata; class Amphibia; order Anura; family Myobatrachidae; genus Pseudophryne; species Pseudophryne corroboree. The sequence goes on from NW_026969849.1 coordinate 550,660, forward strand.
CACAATATAGGCATAAGTTTAAGATTCTGCGACGCAGACGCTCCTCTTCTGAGAGCCTGGGCCGCAGAAAACTTTTAAACCCTTTCTCTTCAATTAAACCAGAGGATTCTCTTGTCACCATACTGTGAACAAGAGTCTCTTTAGAGATAGATGTACTCTCAACGACTTCTGGCAAGATGAGCAAGATTTTAGTCAGAAGGTTTTGCAGTTGCTTTAGGGATTACTGCAAAACTTCTAGTCGCTCTGGTCTCAAAGCACTGAAAGCAGAGTTCAGGGCTGCGAGAGATGCCTGCAGGGCTTGCATAGTAGACATAGGAGGATTTAAAACTAGACAAGACAAGGCAAGACTAGACAAGGCAAGACTAGACAAGGCAAGACTAGACAAGGCAAGACTGAATTTTTAAACTAGACAAAACAAGACTGGATCTTTTTTAATACCGGACTGGATTCTGCACACTGGTTTCTAGACAGGACTGGATTCTAAACACCGGATTTGATTCTGCACACTGAATTCTTGACAGGACTGGATTTCTAAACACTGGACTAGATTCTGCACACTGAATTCTAGACAGGACTGGATTCTAAACACCGGATTGGATTCTGCACACTGAATTCTAGACAGGACTGGATTATAAACACCGGACTGGATTCTAGACTATACACTGGACTGGGCCAAAAAAGAAAAAAGTTTTATTTCTTTTTTGTGGTATGGCTGGTGATAATGTTAGGTTCCTGGTGCTCAGAACAAGGGAGATGTTATGAAGTGAGTCCAGAGTACCAGGACGTAATGCTGGGAAAGGGGAATGGAAAGGGAATAGCCCCTGGCGCCCTATCTCCTTGTCTCGCCCGTGCTGTCAGTACACTCTTGCGAGACTATGGTTGCTTGAGCCCATGGCAGCCGCGTTTGAAGGGCGGATTACGTCTGCCCAACTTCGATGACCCCTCAGGTCTTAATGAGAGACAAAGAGTGAACCGAGACAGGGTGATAACAAGGGGCCCTCTAACTAAACAACAAGGCCAGGGGCTACTAACAAACCTAAAACCAAATTATGTGCGACTTGCCGCCAAAGGAAAAGAACAACAAAGGAAATGCTGACCACACACGGACACAATACTTTTGTGTACCGGCGGTGACAGCATAAGCAGAACCCTCTGCAAAACACCAGTGACAGAAATAATAACGGAATACAGTGGCCTAGGCCAACGGACGCGGCAGAGCCGCTACTCACGGAACCGGTACGAATACTGGCAAACAGACAGGAACCCCCAATGCTGCCGACACAGACTCTCAGAACTGGAGGACAGGCAGAATCCCAAACGACAGACCGGTGGACACCAAGAAGCCAGAAACTTGACCAGGCACAGGCAAAGCAACTGGACTTCAGGACAGGAACGCTTGAATCGACACAGGAAGCAGCTCGACAGACACTGCTACACAGGAGCTCAGGAACTGGCAGGAACAAGCATAGAACTCAAGCAGACTGGAAACCTAGAAATATCACCAGCGTCTGTGAATTGCACTCAGCCAGCATATAACAGAGAGGCCTAATTAATTATGTCATGCAGCTGCCCTGTTGCATGACTCCAAACTGACAAGATGCAATTAGCAGCCAGGTGAGGCTGAACACATGGGAACAAGCTGCAATTACACAGACTCACAGCGGCAGCAACCAAGAGTATACTTAAACTGAGCAACGGGAAATCCTGGCCTGCAAAACAACTTATAACATAAAATAGGAATGAACCACTACCTGTGGTTCATAACAGTGATAGGGTTAGGGTTCGTATTAGGGTTATGGTTAGGGTTAGGATTTGGGTATTAGGGTTAGGTTTAGGTTAGGGTTAGGGTTTGGGTATTATAGTTAGGGTTAGGTTAGGGTTAGGGTATTAGGGTTAGGGTTCATATAAGGGTTAGAGTTAGGGTTCATTTTGGGGTTAGGGTTTGTATTAGGGTTAGGATTCGTATTAGGGTTAGTTAGGTTTAGGGTTAGGTTATTAGGGTCTTAGGGTTAGGGTTCATATTAGGGTTAGGGTTCATATTAGGGTTAGGGTTCATATTAAGTTTAGGGTTAGTGTTTTAGGGTTTTAGTGTTAGGGTTATGGTTATTAGGATTAGGGTTAGGGTTACTTAGGGTTAGGGCTAGGGTATTAGGGTGTTAGGGTTAGGGTTCGTATTAGGGTTAGAGTAGCGTTAGGGTTAGGGTTCGTGTTAGCGTTAGGGTTTATATTAGAGGTATTAGGTTTATAGTTAGGGTTAGGGTAGCGTTAGTGGTAGCTTTAAGGTTAGGGATAGGTAAGGGTTAGGGTTAGGATTAGGGTTAGGGTTGGGTTAGGGTTAAGGTATTAGGGTTAGGGTTAGGTTTCAAATTAGGGTTAGGGTTACGGTTAGGTTAGGGTTAGGGTATTAGGGTTAGGGTATTAGGGTTATGGTTAGTTTAGGGTTAGGTTAAGGGTATTAGGGAAAGGGTATTAGGGTTAGGGTTAGGGTAGTAGGGTTAGGGTTAAGGTTAGGGTTAGTTATTGCTAGGTTTTGTATTAGGGTTTGGGTTCGTATTAGGGTTGGTGTTTGTATTAGGGTTAGTGTTAGAGTATCTTTAGGGAAAGGGTTCATGTTAGGGTTCATGTTAAGGTTTGTGTAAGGGTTTGTGTAAGGGTTAGGGTTAGGGTTAGGTTAGGGTTCGCATTAGGGTTAGGGTTAGATTAGCTTTAGGATTAGGGTTCGCATTATGTTAGGGTTAGTTACGGTTAGGGTTAGTTAGGGTTAGAATATTAGGTTATTAGGGTTAGGGTTCGTATTAGGGTTCGTATTAGGGTTAATGTTCGTATTAGGGTTAGGACAAGGGTTCGTATTAGGGTTAGGGTCAGTGTTTTAGGGTTTTATTGTTATGGTTAGGGTTATTATTATTAGGGTTAGGGTTAGAGTAGTGTTAGGGTTAGGGTTCATGTTAGGGTTAGTGTTAGAAATAGGGTTTGTGTTAAAGTAAGGGTTAGGGTATTAGGGTTAGTGTATTAGAGTTAGGGTTAGGGTATTAGGGTTAGAGTTAGTTAGGGTTAGGGTTCATATAAGGGTTAGAGTTAGGGTTCGTATTAGGGTTAGGGTGTGTATTAGGGTTAATGTTCGTATTAGGGTTAGGACAAGGGTTCGTATTAGGGTTAGGGTCAGTGTTTTAGGGTTTTATTGTTATGGTTAGGGTTATTATTAATAGGGTTAGAGTAGTGTTAGGGTTAGGGTTCATGTTAGGGTTAGTGTTAGAAATAGGGTTTGTGTTAAAGTTAGGGTTAGGGTATTAGGGTTAGTGTATTAGAGTTAGGGTTAGGGTATTAGGGTTAGAGTTAGTTAGGGTTAGGGTTCATATAAGGGTTAGAGTTAGGGTTCGTATTAGGGTTAGGGTGTGTATTAGGGTTAGGGTAGCATTAGGGTTAGGGTTCGCGTTAGGGTTAGTTAGGTTTAGGGTTAGGATATTAGGGTATTAGGGGTTGGGTTCGTATTAGGGTTTGGGTTCATATTAGGGTTAGGGTTCGTATTATGGTTAGGGTTCGTATTAAGGTTACAGTTAGTGTTTTAGGGTTTTAATGTTAGGGTTATGGTTATAAGGATTAGGGTTACTTAGGGTTAGGGCTAGGGTATTAGGGGGTTAGGGTTAGGGTTAGGGGTTAGGGTTCGTATTAAGGTTAGGGTTATGGTAGCGTTAGGGTTAGGGTTCACGTCAGGGTTAGGGTTCATATTAGAGGTATTACTGTTATAGTTAGGGTTAGGGTAGCGTTAGAGTTAGGGTTAGGGTTTGGGTTTGGTAAGGGTTAGGGTTAGGATTAGGCTGAGGGTTGAGAATGGTTAGGGTATTAGGGTTAGGTTTAGGTTTCATATTAGAGTTAGGGTTACGGTTAGGTTAGGGTTTGGGTATTAGAGTTATGGTATTAGGGTTATGGTATTAGGGTTAAGTTTAGGTTAGGGTTAGGTTAAGGGTATTAGGGAAAGGGTATCAGAGTTAGTGAAAGGGTATTAGGGTTAGGGTTAAGGTTAGGGTTAGTTAGAGTTAGGGTTCGTATTAGGGTTAGGGTTCGTATTAGGAATCGGATTAGGGTTAGGGTTTGTATCAGGGTTAGGGTTAGAGTTTCTTTAGGGTTAGGGTTCGTGTTAGGGTTAAGGTTTGTGTAAGGGTTAGGTTTAGGTTAGGGTTAGGGTTCGTATTAGGGTTAGGGTTAGATTAGCTTTAGGATTAGGATTCGCATTATTTTAGGGTTAGTTACGGTTAGGGTTAGGGTTAGTTAGGGTTAGGATATTAGGTTATTAGGGTTAGGGTTCGTATTAGGGTTAGGGTTCGTATTAGGGTTAGGGTCAGTGTTTTAGGGTTTTAGTGTTAGGGTTAGGGTTATTAGGATTAGGGTTAGGGTTAGAGTTTTGTTAGGGTTAGGGATCGTGTTAGGGTTAGTGTTAGAGTTAGGGTTTGTGTTAAAGTTAGGGTAAGTTAGGGTTAGGGTTAGGGTTACGGTTAGAGTTTGGTTAGGGTTATGGTATTAAGGTTATGGTTAGGGTTAGGGTAGCGTTAGAGTTAGGGTTAGGGTTAGGTAAGGGTTAGGGTTAAGATTTGGGTTAGGGTTGGGTTAGGGTTAGGGTATTAGGGTAAGGTTTCATATTAGTGTTAGGGTTAGGGTTACGGTTAGGTTAGGGTTAGGGTATTAGGGTTTTGGTTAGGTTATGGTTAGGTTAAGGGTATTAGGGAAAGGGTTTTAGGGTTAGGGTTAGGGTATTAGTGTCACAACTGAGGGTTTAGGCTGACAAAGGAAAGCCTCAGTTGTAGTGGCTGAAATGAAATTAAACGGGAGGTTTAATCAGAACCCTGGACATGTAAGTGTGAAAGGATTACCCGAAGGTGTGACCATGACAACCAGGTTAAAAGTCAATAAAAGTTTTATTAACAGACTCCGTGTAATAACAACAGCATTCACAGTTGGTAATAAGCAGTGGCAGATAATACAGTTCCTGGAACACTTTAACCATGAAAGGTATCAAAGAGCACTGGTAGGTTGAGGAATAGATGTTAAAGTCCTTTGATGGAATAACCTTACCAGGCCTGGCTGTAGTAGTGAAGATAGCAGAGGAACATGCCAGTAGGTGTATTAGATGAAGCTGGTATTTTGAATGAACTGTTGGAGGTACTGGTTGGGACCAAACAGGCGGTAGAGACACGGAGTGGATGCTGAATGGAATCAGCCAGGTGATGAAGACACGGAGTGAATACTGTAAGATGCTAGGGAGCGTGGAAACAGAAGAGTTGAGAAGTGGTTACAGGTGGTTAGTGGATATTGCTGGTAAGTAGAGATCCGCTGGAACAACACCGGCACTTTAAAGAAGCTGGATTCTGCTGAAAGCTGGCTGCTGGAAGCAGATGGGTTAATAGCTGGAAGCTGAAAGCTGGAACAGCCACAGAGGACTGCAGAGTCAGGCTGCACCACAGGATGGAAGGCAGGTGCGGGTCTCTTAGTGGATGCTGGAGACAGGAGTTGGAACCTGGAGAAACAACCACAGGAGAGAGAGACTGGAACTAGGTTTGACAAACAAAGCACTGACGATTTCCTGGTTCAGGCACAGGATACTTATACCTGCTGCAGAGCAGGCATTGGCTGACCAATCATGCAGATTCCATAGTGCAGCAGATTGGTGGAGATAGAACATGTGACTGAAACCAACATGGCTGCGCCCATGTTAGTACTTGGAGGGAAAGCTGGTTTGGAAAACCATGTGGAAACACAACAGCAATGGCGGCGCCGGCCGCAGAGGACAGGAGACGCCAAACTGACAACTGTATACTGAGACACATGGATGACAGCGGAGGCCGCGGCAGGCATGGGGCACCACTCTGACAACCTGCAACTTTAACACAGGAGCGGCGGCGGAGGTAGCGGAGGACGGGAGACGCCACGCAGGATTCAAACATGGCGCCGCAGTGACAGCGTCTCAGGGTGACAGGAGGAATATGCAGAGTGTAGACACCGATGAGATCCAGCCCTGGAACGCTGAGCCAGCCTCAGAAGACATCCAAAAGGCAAGTAATGGCGTCCAGATACCCGGATCGTGACAATTAGGGTTAGGGTTAAGGTTAGGGTTAGTTAGTGTTAGGTTTCGTATAAGGGTTAGGGTTCGTATTAGGGTTAGGATTAGGGTTAAGGTTAGGGTTAGTTAGTGTTAGGTTTTGTATAAGGGTTAGGGTTCGTATTAGGGTTAGGATTAGGGTTAAGGTTTGTATAAGGGTTAGGGTTAGAGTATCTTTAGTGTTAGGGTTCGTGTTAGGGTTAGGGTTTGTGTAATGGTTAAGGTTAGGTAAGGGTTAGGGTTAGATTAGCTTTAGGATTAGGGATCGCATTATGTTAGGGTTAGATTTGGTTAGGGTTAGGGTTAGTTAGGGTTATGGTTAGGATATTAGGTTATTAGGTTTAGAGTTCGTATTAGGGCTCGTATTAGGGTTAGGGTTCGCATTAGGGTTAGGGATCGTATTAGGTTAGGGTTAGGGTTCGTATTAGGGTTAGGGTCAGTGTTTTAGGGTTTTAGTGTTAGGGTTATTAGGATTAGGGTTAGGGTTAGAGTAGTGTTAGGGTTAGGGTTCGTGTTAGGGTTAGTGTTAGAGTTAGGGTTTGTGATAGAGTTAGTGTTAGGTTAGGATTATGGTTAGGATTAGGGTTACGGTTAGAGTTTGGTAAGGGTTAGGGTTATGGTATTAAGGTTAGGGTTAGGATTAGGTTAGGGTTAGGGTTCGTATTAGACTTAGGGTTAGGTTATGATAATGGTATTAGGGTCAGGGTTAGTGTTAGTGTTAGGGTTAGGGAATTAGGGTTAATTAGGCTTAGGGTCATATTAGTTTTAGGGTTCATATTAGGGTTAGTGTTTGTATAAGAGTTAGGTTTAGGGTTCGTGTAAGGGGTAGGGTTCATATTAGGGTTAGGGTTAGAGTTAGGTTAGGGTTATGGTAATAGGGTTAGCGTAAGGGTTATAATATGAGGGTTAGGGTTAGTTAGGGTTAGGGTTCGTATTAAGGTTAGGGTTAGCGTTTTAGGGTTAGGGTTAAGGTATTAGGGTTAGAATTATAATTTATGGTATTAGGGTTAGGAGTTGTGTTAGGGATAGGGTTAGGGTTCATGTTAGTGTTAGGGTTAGGGTTTGTGTAAAGTTTAGGGTTAGGTTAGGGTTAGGATTAGGGTAACGGTTAGGGTTGGGTTAGGGTGAGGGTTATGCTATTAAGGTTAGGGTTAGAGTTCGTATTAGGGTTAGGGTTAGGATTAGGGTATTAGTGTTATGGTTAGTGTTAGGGTTAGGGTTTGGTTAGTGTTTGGGTTAGTTAGGGTTAGGGGTCATATTAGGGTTAGGGTTCGTATTAGGGTTAGGGTTCGTATTAGGGTTAGGGTTAGATTAGCTTTAGGATTAAGGTTCGCGTTATGTTAGGGTTAGTTAGGGTTAGGGTATTAGGCTATTAGGGTTATGGTTCGTATTAGGGTTAGGGTTAGTGTTCATATTAGGGTTAGGGTTTGTATTACGGTTAGGGTTTTAGGGTTAGGGTTATTAGATTAGGGTTAGGGTTACATAGGGTTAGGGTTAGTGTTAGTGTTAGGGTTAGGTTATGGATAGGGTTAGGGTTCGTATTAGGGTTAGGGTTATGGTTAGGATTAGGGTATTAGGGTTAGGGTTAGAGTTAGGGTTAGGTTATGGATAAGGTTTTGGTTCGTATTAGGGTTAGGGTTAGGATTAGGGTATTAGGGTTAGGGTTAGGTTAGGGTTAGGGTTAGGATATTAGGGTTAGGCTATTAGCGTTAGGGTTAGTTAGGGATAGGGTTCATATAAGGGTTAGAGTTAGGGTTCGTATTAGGGTTAGGGTTCCTATTAGAGTTTGGGTAGCAGTAGGGTTAGGGTTAGGTTATTACGGTTAGAGTATTACGTTTAGGGTTAGGTTTAGGGCTAGTTAGGGTTAGGGTTAGGATGTTAAGGTATTAGGGTTAGGGTTCAGATTAGATTTTGTTTTAGTGTTTGGGATAGGGTTTGTATAAGGGTTAGGGTTCATATTAGGATTAGGGTTAGGGTTCGTATTAGGGTCAGGGTTAGTGTTTTAGGGTTTTAGTGTTAGGGCTAGGGTTATTAGGATTAGGGTTAGGGTTACTTAAGGTTAGGGTTCGTATTAGGGTTAGGGTAGCATTAGGGTTAGGGTTCACGTTAGAGTTAGGGTTTGTGTTAGGGTTCATATTAGAGGTATTAGGGTTATAGTTAGGGTTAGTATAGCATTAGGGTTAGGGTTAGGGTTAGGATTAGGGTTAGGGTTATCCTAGGGTTAGGGTACTATGATTAGGGTTATTATTATGGTTAGATTTATGGTTAGGGTTACGGATAGGTTAGGGCTAGGGTTAGGTTATTAGGGTTAGGGTTAGATTAGGTTTAGGGTATTAGGGTTAGGGTATTAGGGTTAGGGTTAAGGTTAGGGTTAAGGTTAGGGTTAGTTATTGTTAGGGTTCGTATTAGGGTTAGGGTAGCAGTAGGTTTAGGGTTCGCGTTAGGGTTAGGGTAGCGTTAGGGTTCAGGTTAGGGTTAGGGTTTGTGTTAGGGTTAGGGTTCATATTAGATGTATTAGGGTTACAGTTAGGGATAGGATAGTATTAGAGTTAGGGTTAGGGTTATGCTAGGGTTAGGATTAGGTTTAGGGTTATCCTAGGGTTAGGGTACTAGGGTTAGGGTTCATATTAGGGTTAGGTTTATGGTTAGGGTTACGGATAGGTTAGGGTTAGGGTATTAGGGTTAGGGTAAGATTAGGATTAGGGTATTAGGGAAAGGGTATTAGGGTTAGGGTATTAGGGTTAGTGATAAGGTTAGGGTTAGTTATTGTTAGGGTTCGTATTAGGGTTAGGGTTCGTATTAGGGTTAGTGTAGCATTAGGGTTAGGGTTCGCGTTAGGGTTAGGGTATTAGGATATTAGGGTTAGGGTTAGGGTTTGTATTAGGGTTAGGGTTAGAGTTAGGTTTTGTGTTAGAGTTATGGTTAGAGTATTCGGGTTCGGATTAGGGTTAGGGTTGGGTCAATGTCGAGGTCAGGGTTCATATTAGGGTTAGGGTTCATATTAGGGTTATGGTTCATATTAGAGTTAGGGTTAGGGTTTGTGTTAGGGGTAGGATTCATATTAGGATTAGGGTTAGAGTTAGGTTAGGGTTAGGGTTCGTGTTAGGGTTAGGGCTTGTGTAAGGGTTAGGTTAGTGTTAAGGTTAGGGTTAGGATTAGGGTTACGGTTAGGGTTTGGTTAGGGTTATGGTATTAAGATTAGGGTTAGGTTAGGGTTAGGGTTTATATTAGGGTTAGTGTTAGGGTTAGGTTAGGGTTAGGGAATTAGAGTTAGGGTTAGTTAGGGTAAGGGTTCATATTACGGTTAGGGTTCGTATTAGTGTTAGGATTCGTATTAGGGTTACGGTTAGATTAGGTTTAGGATTAGGGTCCGCGTTATGTTAGGGTTAGTTAGGGTTAGGGTATTTTGGTATTAGGGTTAGGGTTAGGGTTCGTATTAGGGTTAGGGTTTGTATTAGGGTTAGGGTTAGGGTGTTAGGGTTTTAGGGTTAGGGTTAGGGTTATTAGAAAAGGGTTAGGGTTACTTAGGGTTAGGAATAGAGTTTAGGATTAGGGTATTAGGGTTAGATTATTAGGGTTAGGGTTAGGGTTTTAGGGTTAGGGTTAGGGTATAAGGTTTAGGATAAGGGTTATGGTATAAGGGTTAGGGTTCATGTTAGGGTTAGGGATAGGGTTAGGGTTCGTGTTAGGGTTAGGGTTTGTGTAAGGGTTAGGGCTAGGATTAGGGTTAGGGTTAGGGATGAGTTAGGGTCCGGGTATTAGGTTTAGGGATAAGGTTAGAGTTAGTGTTAGGGTTAGGTTAGGGATAGGGTTAGGGTAAGTATTAGGGTTAGGGTTAGGGTTAGGATTAGGGTATTATAGTTAGGTTTAGGTTAGGGTTAGGGTTTGGGTATTATAGTTAGGGTTAGGGTTAGGTTAGGGCTAGGGTATTAGGGTTAGGGTATTAGAGTTAGGGTTAGGTTATTAAGTTTAGGATTAGTTAGGGTTAGGGTTCATATAAGGATTAGAGTTAGGGTTCATATTAGGGTTAGGGTTTGTATTAGAGTTAGGGTTAGGGTTCGTGTAAGGGGTAGGGTTCATATTAGGGTTAGAGTTAGGTTAGGGTTAGGGTAATAGGGTTAGCGTAAGGGTTAGAATATGGGGGTTAGGGTTAGTTAGGGTTAGGGTTCGTATTAAGGTTAGGGTTAGCGTTTTAGGGTTAGGGTTAAGGTATTAGGGTTAGAATTAGAATTTATGGTATTAGGGTTTGGAGTTGTGTTAGGGATAGGGTTAGGGTTCATGTTAGTGTTAGGGTTAGGGTTTGTGTAAAGTTTAGGGTTAGGTTAGGGTTAGGATTAGGGTAACGGTTAGGGTTGGGTTAGGGTTAGGTTAGGGTTATGGTATTAGGGTTAGGGTTAGTTAGGGTTACGGGTCATATTACGGTTAGGGTTCGTATTAGGGTTAGGGTTCGTATTAGGGTTAGGGTTAGGTTAGCTTTAGGATTAAGGTTTGCGTTATGTTAGGGTTAGTTAGGGTTAGGGTATTAGGCTATTAGGGTTATGGTTCGTATTAGGGTTAGGGTTAGTGTTCATAGTAGGGTTAGGGTTTGTATTAGGGTTAGGGTTTTAGGGTTAGGGTAATTAGATTAGGGTTAGGGTTACATAGGGTTAGGGTTAGTGTTAGTGTTAGGGTTAGGTTATGGATAGGGTTAGGGTTCGTATTAGGGTTAGGGTTATGGTTAGGATTAGAGTATTAGGGTTAGGGTTAGGTTATGGATAAGGTTTTGGTTCGTATTAGGGTTAGGGTTAGGATTAGTTAGGGTTATGGTTAGGATATTAGGTTATTAGGTTTAGAGTTCGTATTAGGGCTCGTATTAGGGTTAGGGTTCGCATTAGGGTTAGGGATCGTATTAGGTTAGGGTTAGGGTTCGTATTAGGGTTAGGGTCAGTGTTTTAGGGTTTTAGTGTTAGGGTTATTAGGATTAGGGTTAGGGTTAGAGTAGTGTTAGGGTTAGGGTTCGTGTTAGGGTTAGTGTTAGAGTTAGGGTTTGTGATAGAGTTAGTGTTAGGTTAGGATTATGGTTAGGATTAGGGTTACGGTTAGAGTTTGGTAAGGGTTAGGGTTATGGTATTAAGGTTAGGGTTAGGATTAGGTTAGGGTTAGGGTTCGTATTAGAGTTAGGGTTAGGTTATGATAATGGTATTAGGGTCAGGGTTAGTGTTAGTGTTAGGGAATTAGGGTTAATTAGGCTTAGGGTCATATTAGTTTTAGGGTTCATATTAGGGTTAGTGTTTGTATAAGAGTTAGGTTTAGGGTTCGTGTAAGGGGTAGGGTTCATATTACGGTTAGGGTTAGAGTTAGGTTAGGGTTAGGGTAATAGGGTTAGCGTAAGGGTTATAATATGAGGGTTAGGGTTAGTTAGGGTTAGGGTTCGTATTAAGGTTAGGGTTAGCGTTTTAGGGTTAGGGTTAAGGTATTAGGGTTAGAATTATAATTTATGGTATTAGGGTTAGGAGTTGTGTTAGGGATAGGGTTAGGGTTCATGTTAGTGTTAGGGTTAGGGTTTGTGTAAAGTTTAGGGTTAGGTTAGGGTTAGGATTAGGGTAACGGTTAGGGTTGGGTTAGGGTGAGGGTTATGCTATTAAGGTTAGGGTTAGAGTTCGTATTAGGGTTAGGGTTAGGATTAGGGTATTAGTGTTAGGGTTAGTGTTAGGGTTAGGGTTTGGTTAGGGTTAGGGTTAGTTAGGGTTAGGGGTCATATTAGGGTTAGGGTTCGTATTAGGGTTAGGGTTCGTATTAGGGTTAGGGTTAGATTAGCTTTAGGATTAAGGTTCGCGTTATGTTAGGGTTAGTTAGGGTTAGGGTATTAGGCTTTTAGGGTTATGGTTCGTATTAGGGTTAGGGTTAGTGTTCATATTAGGGTTAGGGTTTGTATTACGGTTAGGGTTTTAGGGTTAGGGTTATTAGATTAGGGTTAGGGTTACATAGGGTTAGGGTTAGTGATAGTGTTAGGGTTAGGTTATGGATAGGGTTAGGGTTCGTATTAGGGTTAGGGTTATGGTTAGGATTAGGGTATTAGGGTTAGGGTTAGAGTTAGGGTTAGGTTATGGATAAGGTTTTGGTTCGTATTAGGGTTAGGGTTAGGATTAGGGTATTAGGGTTAGGGTTAGGTTAGGGTTAGGGTTAGGATATTAGGGTTAGGCTATTAGCGTTAGGGTTAGTTAGGGATAGGGTTCATATAAGGGTTAGAGTTAGGGTTCGTATTAGGGTTAGGGTTCGTATTAGAGTTTGGGTAGCAGTAGGGTTAGGGTTAGGTTATTACGGTTAGAGTATTACGTTTAGGGTTAGGTTTAGGGCTAGTTAGGGTTAGGGTTAGGATGTTAAGGTATTAGGGTTAGGGTTCAGATTAGATTTTGTTTTAGTGTTTGGGATAGGGTTTGTATAAGGGTTAGGGTTCATATTAGGATTAGGGTTAGGGTTCGTATTAGGGTCAGGGTTAGTGTTTTAGGGTTTTAGTGTTAGGGCTAGGGTTATTAGGATTAGGGTTAGGGTTACTTAAGGTTAGGGTTCGTATTAGGGTTAGGGTAGCGTTAGGGTTAGGGTTCACGTTAGAGTTAGGGTTTGTGTTAGGGTACATATTAGAGGTATTAGGGTTATAGTTAGGGTTAGTATAGCATTAGGGTTAGGGTTAGGGTTAGGATTAGGGTTAGGGTTATCCTAGGGTTAGGGTACTATGATTAGGGTTATTATTATGGTTAGGTTTATGGTTAGGGTAACGGATAGGTTAGGGCTAGGGTTAGGGTATTAGGGTTAGGGTTAGATTAGGTTTAGGGTATTAGGGTTAGGGTATTAGGGTTAGGGTTAAGGTTAGGGTTAAGGTTAGGGTTAGTTATTGTTAGGGTTCGTATTAGGGTTAGGGTAGCAGTAGGTTTAGGGTTCGCGTTAGGGTTAGGGTAGCGTTAGGGTTCAGGTTAGGGTTAGGGTTTGTGTTAGGGTTAGGGTTCATATTAGATGTATTAGGGTTACAGTTAGGGATAGGATAGTATTAGAGTTAGGGTTAGGGTTATGCTAGGGTTAGGATTAGGTTTAGGGTTATCCTAGGGTTAGGGTACTAGGGTTAGGGTTCATATTAGGGTTAGGTTTATGGTTAGGGTTACGGATAGGTTAGGGTTAGGGTATTAGGGTTAGGGTAAGATTAGGATTAGGGTATTAGGGAAAGGGTATTAGGGTTAGGGTATTAGGGTTAGTGATAAGGTTAGGGTTAGTTATTGTTAGGGTTCGTATTAGGGTTTGGGTTCGTATTAGGGTTAGTGTAGCATTAGGGTTAGGGTTCGCGTTAGGGTTAGGGTATTAGGATATTAGGGTTAGGGTTAGGGTTCGTATTAGGGTTAGGGTTAGAGTTAGGTTTTGTGTTAGAGTTATGGTTAGAGTATTCGGGTTCGGGTTAGGGTTAGGGTTGGGTCAATGTCGAGTTCAGGGTTCATATTAGGGTTAGGGTTCATATTAGTGTTATGGTTCATATTAGAGTTAGGGTTAGGGTTTGTGTTAGGGGTAGGGTTCATATTAGGATTAGGGTTAGAGTTAGGTTAGGGTTAGGGTTCGTGTTAGGGTTAGGGCTTGTGTAAGGGTTAGGTTAGTGTTAAGGTTAGGGTTAGGATTAGGGTTACGGTTAGGGTTTGGTTAGGGTTATGGTATTAAGATTAGGGTTAGGGTTTATATTAGGGTTAGTGTTAGGGTTAGGTTAGGGTTAGGGAATTAGGGTTAGGGTTTGTTAGGGTAAGGGTTCATATTACGGTTAGGGTTCGTATTAGTGTTAGGATTCGTATTAGGGTTACGGTTAGATTAGGTTTAGGATTAGGGTCCGCGTTATGTTAGGGTTAGTTAGGGTTAGGGTATTTTGGTATTAGGGTTAGGGTTAGGGTTCGTATCTGGGTTAGGGTTTGTATTAGGGTTAGGGTTAGGGTGTTAGGGTTTTAGGGTTAGGGTTAGGGTTATTAGAAAAGGGTTAGGGTTACTTAGGGTTAGGAATAGAGTTTAGGATTAGGGTATTAGGGTTAGATTATTAGGGTTAGGGTTAGGGTTTTAGGGTTAGGGTTAGGGTATAAGGTTTAGGATAAGGGTTATGGTATAAGGGTTAGGGTTCATGTTAGGGTTAGGGATAGGGTTAGGGTTCGTGTTAGGGTTAGGGTTTGTGTAAGGGTTAGGGCTAGGATTAGGGTTAGGGTTAGGGATGAGTTAGGGTCCGGGTATTAGGTTTAGGGATAAGGTTAGAGTTAGTGTTAGGGTTAGGTTAGGGATAGGGTTAGGGTAAGTATTAGGGTTAGGGTTAGGATTAGGGTATTATAGTTAGGTTTAGGTTAGGGTTAGGGTTTGGGTATTATAGTTAGGGTTAGGGTTAGGTTAGGGTTAGGGTATTAGGGTTAGGGTATTAGAGTTAGGGTTAGGTTATTAAGTTTAGGATTAGTTAGGGTTAGGGTTCATATAAGGATTAGAGTTAGGGTTCATATTAGGGTTAGGGTTTGTATTAGAGTTAGGGTTAGGGTTCGTGTAAGGGGTAGGGTTCATATTAGGGTTAGAGTTAGGTTAGGGTTAGGGTAATAGGGTTAGCGTAAGGGTTAGAATATGGGGGTTAGGGTTAGTTAGGGTTAGGGTTCGTATTAAGGTTAGGGTTAGCGTTTTAGGGTTAGGGTTAAGGTATTAGGGTTAGAATTAGAATTTATGGTATTAGGGTTTGGAGTTGTGTTAGGGATAGGGTTAGGGTTCATGTTAGTGTTAGGGTTAGGGTTTGTGTAAAGTTTAGGGTTAGGTTAGGGTTAGGATTAGGGTAACGGTTAGGGTTGGGTTAGGGTGAGGGTTATGCTATAAAGGTTAGGGTTAGAGTTCGTATTAGGGTTAGGGTTAGGATTAGGGTATTAGTGTTAGGGTTAGTGTTAGGGTTAGGTTAGGGTTATGGTATTAGGGTTAGGGTTAGTTAGGGTTACGGGTCATATTACGGTTAGGGTTCGTATTAGGGTTAGGGTTCGTATTAGGGTTAGGGTTAGGTTAGCTTTAGGATTAAGGTTCGCGTTACGTTAGGGTTAGTTAGGGTTAGGGTATTAGGCTATTAGGGTTATGGTTCGTATTAGGGTTAGGGTTAGTGTTCATAGTAGGGTTAGGGTTTGTATTAGGGTTAGGGTTTTAGGGTTAGGGTTATTAGATTAGGGTTAGGGTTACATAGGGTTAGGGTTAGTGTTAGTGTTAGGGTTAGGTTATGGATAGGGTTAGGGTTCGTATTAGGGTTAGGGTTATGGTTAGGATTAGAGTATTAGGGTTAGGGTTAGGTTATGGATAAGGTTTTGGTTCGTATTAGGGTTAGGGTTAGGATTAGGGTATTAGGGTTAGGTTAGGGTTCGGATATTAGGGTTAGGCTATTAGCGTTAGGGTTAGTTATGGATAGGGTTCATAAAAGGGTTAGAGTTAGGGTTCGTATTAGGGTTAGGGTTCGTATTAGAGTTTGGGTAGCAGTAGGGTTAAGGTTAGGTTATTAAGGTTAGAGTATTACGTTTAGGGTTAGGTTTAGGGTTAGTTAGGGTTAGGGTTAGGATGTTAAGGTATTAGGGTTAGGGTTCAGATTAGAGTTTGTTTTAGTGTTTGGGATAGGGTTCATATTAGGGTTAGGGTTCGTATTAGGATTAGGGTTAGGGTTCGTATTAGGGTCAGGGTTAGTGTTTTAGGGTTTTAGTGTTAGGACTAGGGTTATTAGGATTAGGGTTTGGGTTACTTAGGGTTAGGGTTCGTATTAGGGTTAGGGTAGCGTTAGGATTAGGGTTCACGTTAGAGTTAGGGTTTGTGTTAGGGTTCATATTAGAGGTATTAGGGTTATAGTTAGGGTTAGTATAGCATTAGAGTTAGGGTTAGGATTAGTGTTAGGGTTATCCTTGGGTTAGGGTACTATGATTAGGGTTATTATTATGGTTAGGTTTATGGTTAGGGTTACGGATAGGTTAGGGCTAGGGTTAGGGTATTAGTGTTAGGGTTAGATTAGGTTTAGGGTATTAGGGAAAGGGTATTAGGGTTAGGGTATTAGGGTTAGGGTTAAGGTTAGGGTTAAGGTTAGGGTTAGTTATTGTTAGGGTTCATATTAGGGTTAGGGTAGCAGTAGGTTTAGGGTTCGCGTTAGGGTTAGGGTAGCGTTAGGGTTCAGGTTAGGGTTTGTTTTAGGGTTAGGGTTCATATTAGATGTATTAGGGTTACAGTTAGGGATAGGATAGTATTAGAGTTAAGGTTAGGGTTATGCTAGGGTTAGGATTAGGGTTAGGGTTATCCTAGGATTAGGGTACTAGGGTTAGGGTTCATATTAGGGTTAGGTTTATGGTTAGGGTTACGGATAGGTTAGGGTTAGGGTATTAGGGTTAGGGTAAGATTAGGATTAGGGTATTAGGGAAAGGGTATTATTGTTAGGGTATTAGGGTTAGTGATAAGGTTAGGGTTAGTTATTGTTAGGGTTCGTATTAGGGTTAGGGTTCGTATTAGGGTTAGTGTAGCATTAGGGTTAGGGTTCGCGTTAGGGTTAGGGTATTAGGATATTAGGGTTAGGGTTAGGTTTTGTGTTAGAGTTATGGTTAGAGTATTCGGGTTCGGATTAGGGTTAGGGTTGGGTCAGTGTCGGGGTCAGGGTTCGTATTAGGGTTAGGGTTCATATTAGTGTTAGGGTTCATATTAGAGTTAGGGTTAGGGTTTGTGTTAGGGGTAGGGTTCATATTAGGATTAGGGTTAGAGTTAGGTTAGGGTTAGGGTTCGTGTTAGGGTTAGGGCTTGTGTAAGGGTTAGGTTAGTGTTAAGGTTAGGGTTAGGATTAGGGTTACGGTTAGGGTTTGGTTAGGGTTATGGTATTAAGATTAGGGTTAGGTTAGGGTTAGGGTTTATATTAGGGTTAGTGTTAGGGTTAGGTTAGGGTTAGGGAATTAGGGTTAGGGTTAGTTAGGGTAAGGGTTCAAATTACGGTTAGGGTTCATATTAGTGTTAGGATTCGTATTAGGGTTACGGTTAGATTAGGTTTAGGATTAGGGTCCGCGTTATGTTAGGGTTAGTTAGGGTTAGGGTATTTTGGTATTAGGGTTAGGGTTCGTATTAGGGTTAGGGTTTGTATTAGGGTTAGGGTTAGGGTGTTAGGGTTTTAGGGTTAGTGTTATTAGAAAAGGGTTAGGGTTACTTAGGGTTAGGAATAGAGTTTAGGATTAGGGTATTAGGGTTAGATTATTAGGGTTAGGGTTAGGGTTTTAGGGTTATGGTTAGGGTATAAGGTTTAGAAAAAGGGTTATGGTATAAGGGTTAGGGTTCATGTTAGGGTTAGGGATAGGGTTAGGGTTCGTGTTAGGGTTAGGGTTTGTGTAAGGGTTAGGGTTAGGATTAAGGTTAGGGATGAGTTAGGGTATTAGGTTTAGGGATAAGGTTAGAGTTAGTGTTAGGGTTAGGTTAGGGATAGGGTTAGGGTAAGTATTAGGGTTAGGGTTAGGTTTACAGTAGGTTTAGGATTAGGGTATTATAGTTAGGTTTAGGTTAGGGTTTGGGTATTATAGTTAGGGTTAGGGTTAGGTTAGGGTTAGGGTATTAGGGTTAGGGTATTAGAGTTAGGGTTAGGTTATTAAGTTTAGGATTAGTTAGGGTTAGGGTTCATATAAGGATTAGAGTTAGGGTTCATATTAGGGTTAGGGTTTGTATTAGAGTTAGGGTTAGGGTTCGTGTAAGGGGTAGGGTTCATATTAGGGTTAGGGTTAGAGTTAGGTTAGGGTTAGGGTAATAGGGTTAGTGTAAGGGTTAGAATATGGGGGTTAGGGTTAGTTAGGATTAGGGTTCGTATTAAGTTTAGGGTTAGCGTTTTAGGGTTAGGGTTAAGGTATTAGGGTTAGAATTAGAATTTATGGTATTAGGGTTTGGAGTTGTGTTAGGGATAGGGTTAGGGTTCATGTTAGTGTTAGGGTTTGTGTAAAGTTTAGGGTTAGGTTAGGGTTAGGATTAGGGTAACGGTTAGGGTTGGGTTAGGGTGAGGGTTATGCTTTTAAGGTTAGGGTTAGAGTTCGTATTAGGGTTAGGGTTAGGATTAGGGTATTTGTGTTAGGGTTAGTGTTAGGGTTAGGGTTAGGTTAGGGTTAGGGTATTAGGGTTAGGGTTAGTTAGGGTTTCGGGTCATATTAGGGTTAGGGTTCGTATTAGGGTTAAGGTTCGTATTAGGGTTAGGGTTAGATTAGCTTTAGGATTAAGGTTCGCGTTATGTTAGGGTTAGTTAGGGTTAGGGTATTAGGCTATTAGGGTTATGGTTCGTATTAGGGTTAGGGTTAGTGTTCATAGTAGGGTTAGGGTTTGTATTAGGGTTAGGGTTTTAGGGTTAGGGTTATTAGATTAGTGTTAGGGTTACATAGGGTTAGGGTTAGTGTTAGGGTTAGGTTATGGATAGGGTTAGGGTTCGTATTAGGGTTAGGGTTATGGTTACGATTAGGGTATAAGGGTGAGAGTTAGGTTATGGATAAGGTTTTGGTTCGTATTAGGGTTAGGGTTAGGATTAGGGTATTAGGGTTAGGGTTAGGTTAGGGTTATGATATTAGGGTTAGGCTATTAGCGTTAGGTTTAGTTAGGGATAGGGTTCATATAAGGGTTAGAGTTAGGGTTCGTATTAGGGTTAGGGTTCGTATTAGAGTTTGGGTAGCAGTAGGGTTAGGGTTAGGTTATTACGGTTAGAGTATTACGTTTAGGGTTAGGTTTAGGGTTAGTAAGGGTTAGGGTTAGGATGTTAAGGTATTAGGGTTAGGGTTCAGATTAGAGTTTGTTTTAGTGTTTGGGATAGGGTTCGTATTAGGGTTAGGGTTCGTATTAGGATTAGGGTTAGGGTTCGTATTAGGGTCAGGGTTAGTGTTTTAGGGTTTTAGTGTTAGGGCTAGGGTTATTAGGATTAGGGTTACTTAGGGTTAGGGTTCGTATTAGGGTTAGGGTAGCGTTAGGGTTCACGTTAGAGTTAGGGTTTGTGTTAGGGTTCATATTAGAGGTATTAGGGTTATAGTTAGGGTTAGTATAGCATTAGAGTTAGGGTTAGGGTTAGGATTAGGGTTAGGGTTATCCTAGGGTTAGGGTACTATGATTAGGGTTATTATTATGGTTAGGTTTATGGTTAGGGTTACGGATAGGTTAGGGCTAGGGTTAGGGTATTAGTGTTAGGGTTAGATTAGGTTTAGGGTATTAGGGAAAGGGTATTAGGGTTAGGGTATTAGGGTTAGGGTTAAGGTTAGGGTTAAGGTTAGGGTTAGTTATTGTTAGGGTTCGTATTAGGGTTAGGGTAGCAGTAGGTTTAGGGTTCGCGTTAGGGTTAGGGTAGCATTAGGGTTCGGGTTAGGATTTGTGTTAGGGTTAGGGTTCATATTAGATGTATTAGGGTTACAGTTAGGGATAGGATAGTGTTAGAGTTAGGGTTAGGGTTATGCTAGTGTTAGGATTAGGGTTAGGGTTATCCTAGGGTTAGGGTACTATGGTTAGGGTACATATTAGGGTTAGGTTTATGGTTAGGGTTACGGATAGGTTAGGGTTAGGGTTAGGGTATTAGGGTTAGGGTAAGATTAGGATTAGGGTATTAGGGAAAGGGTATTAGGGTTAGGGTAATAGGTTTAGTGATAAGGTTAGGGTTAGTTATTGTTAGG
Source organism: Pseudophryne corroboree (assembly GCF_028390025.1). NCBI lineage: Eukaryota > Metazoa > Chordata > Amphibia > Anura > Myobatrachidae > Pseudophryne > Pseudophryne corroboree. Next base: position 570,394 of record NW_026969849.1, read on the forward strand.
GTTCGTATTAGGTTTAGGATTCGTATTAGGGTTAGTGTAGCATTAGGGTTAGGGTTCGCGTTAGGGTTAGGGTATTAGGATATTAGGGTTAGGGTTCGTATTAGGGTTAGGGTTAGAGTTAGGTTTTGTGTTAGAGTTATGGTTAGAGTATTCGGGCTCGGATTAGGGTTAGGGTTGGGTCAGTGTCGGGGTCAGGGTTCGTATTAGGGTTAGGGTTCATATTAGTGTTAGGGTTCATATTAGAGTTAGGGTTAGGGTTTCTGTTAGGGGTAGGGTTCATATTAGGATTAGGGTTAGAGTTAGGTTAGGGTTAGGGTTCATGTTAGGGTTAGGGTTAGGGCTTGTGTAAGGGTTAGGTTAGTGTTAATGTTAGGGTTAGGATTAGGGTTACGGTTAGGGTTTGGTTAGGGTTATGGTATTAAGATTAGGGTTAGGTTAGGGTTAGGGTTTGTATTAGGGTTAGGGTTAGTGTTAGGGTTAGGTTAGGGTTAGGGAATTAGGGTTAGGGTTAGTTAGGGTAAGGGTTCATATTACGGTTAGGGTTCATATTAGGGTTAGGGTTCGTATTAGTGTTAGGATTCGTATTAGGGTTACGGTTAGATTAGCTTTAGGATTAGGGTTCTCGTTATGTTAGGGTTAGTTAGGGTTAGGGTATTTTGGTATTAGGGTTAGGGTTAGGGTTCGTATTAGGGTTAAGGTTTGTATTAGGGTTAGGGTTAGGGTGTTAGGGTTTTAGAGTTAGGGTTAGTGTTATTAGAAAAGGGTTAGGGTTACTTAGGGTTAGGAATAGAGTTTAGGATTAGGGTATTAGGGTTAGATTATTAGGGTTAGGGTTTTAGGGTTAGGGTATTAGGTTTAGAATAAGGGTTATGGTATAAGGGTTAGGGTTCATGTTAGGGTTAGGGATAGGGTTAGGGTTCGAGTTAGGGTTAGGGTTTGTGTAAGGGTTAGGGTTAGGATTAGGGTTAGGGTTAGGGATGAGTTAGGGTTAGGGTATTAGGTTTAGGGATAAGGTTAGAGTTAGTGTTAGGGTTAGGTTAGGGATAGGCTAAGGGTTCGTATTAGGGTTAGGGTTAGGGTTAGGATTAGGGTATTAGGGTTAGGTTTAGGTTAGGCTTAGGGTTTGGGTATTATAGTTAGGGTTAGGGTTAGGTTAGGGTTAGGGTATTAGGGTTAGGGTATTAGAGTTAGGGTTAGGTTATTAAGTTTAGGATTAGTTAGGGTTAGGGTTCATATAAGGATTAGAGTTAGGGTTCATATTAGGGTTAGGGTTTGTATTAGGGTTAGGGTTCGCGTTTCGGTTAGTTAGGTTTAGGGTTAGGATATTAGGGTATTAGGGTTAGGTTTTGTATTAGGGTTAGGGTTAGGGTTCATATTAGGGTTAGGGTTCATATTAGGGTTATGGTTCATATTTAGGTTAGGGTTAGTGTTTTAGGGTTTTAGTGTTAGGGTTATGGTTATTAGGATTAGGGTAAGAGTTACTTAGGGTTAGGGCTAGGGTATTTGTGGGTTATGGTTAGAGGTTAGGGTTCGTATTAGGGTTAGGGTTAGGGTAGCGTTAGCGTTTGGATACGCGTTAGGGTTAGGGTTCATATTAGAGGTATTAGGGTTATAGTTAGTGTTAGGGTAGCGTTAGAGTTAGCATTAAGGTTAGGGATAGATAAGGGTTAGGGTTATTATTAGGGTTGGGTTAGGGTTAGGGTATTAGGGTTAGGGTATTAGGGTTATGGTTAGGTTAGGGTCAGGTTAAGGGTATTAGGGAAAGGGTATTAGGGTTAGGGTTCGGGTATGAGGGTTAGGGTTAAGGTTAGGTTTAGTTAGTGTTAGGGTTCGTATTAGGGTTAGGGTTCATATTAGGGTTGGGGTTTGTATTAGGGTTAGTGCTAGAGTATCTTTAGGGTTAGGGTTCGTGTTAGGGTTCATGTAAGGGTTAGGGTTAGGTTAGGGTTCGTATTAGGGTTAGGGTTAGATTAGCTTTAGTGTTAGGGTTCGCATTATGTTAGGGTTATGGTTAGTTAGGGTTAGGATATTAGATAATTAGGGTTAGGGTTCGTATTAGGGTTAGGGTTCGTATTAGGGTTAGGTCTAGGGTTCATTTTAGGGTTAGGATCAGTGTGTTTGGGTTTTAGTGTTATTGTTAGGGTTATTAGTATTAGGGTTAGGGTTAGAGTAGTGTTAGTGTTAGGGTTCATGTTAGGGTTAGTGTTAGAGTTAGGGTTTGTGTTAGAGTTAGGGTTAGGGTATTTGGGTTAGTGTATTAGAGTTAGGGTTAGGGTATTAGCGTTAGAGTTAGTAAGGGTTAGGGTTCATATAAGGGTCAGAGTTAGGGTTCGTATTAGGGTTAGGGTTTGTATTAGGGTTCGGGTAGCGTTAGGGTTAGGGTTCGCATTAGGGTTAGTTAGGTTTAGGGTTAGGATATTAGGGTATTAGGGGTAGGGTTCATATTAGGGTTAGGGTTCGTATTAGGGTTAGAGTTCGTATTAAGGTTAGGGTTAGTGTTTTGGGTTTTAATGTTAGGGTTATGTTTATTAGGATTAGGGTTAGGTTAACTTAGGGTTAGGGCTAGGGTATTAGGGGTTAGGGTAGTATTAAGGTTAGGGTTTGGGTAACGTTAGGGTTAGTGTTCGCGTTAGGGTTAGGGTTCATATTAGAGGTATTAGGGTTATAGTTACGGTTAGGGTAGCGTTAGAGTTAGGGTTAGGGTTAGGTAAGGGTAGGGTTAGGATTAGGCTGAGGGTTGGGTTAGGGTTAGGGTTTTAGGGTTAGGTTTAATATCAGGGTTAGGGTTACGGTTAGGTTAGGGTTAGGGTATTAGGGTTAGGGTATTAGGGTTTTGTTTAGGTTAGGGTTAGGTTAAGGGTATTAGGGAAAGTGTAATAGGGTTAGGGTTAAGGTTAGGGTTAGTTAGTGTTAGGGTTCGTATTAGGGTTAGGGTTCGTATTAGGGTTCGTATTAGGGTTATGGTTTGTATTAGGGTTAGGGTTAGAGTATCTTTAGGGTTAGGGTTCGTGTTAGGGTTAGGGTTTGTGTAAGGGTTATTGTTAGGTTAGGGTGATTGTTCGTATCAGGGTTAGGGTTAGATTAGCTATAGGATTAGGGTTCGCATTATTTTAGGGTTAGTTACGGTTAGGGTTAGTTAGGGTTAGGATATTAGGTTTTTAGGGTTAAGGTTCGTATTAGGGTTCGTATTAGGGTTAGGGTTCATATTAGGGTTAGGGTTCGTATTAGGGTTAGGGTTAGGGTTCATATTAGGGTTAGGGTCAGTGTTTTAGGGTTAGGGTTATTAGGATTAGTGTTAGGGTTAGAATTAGGGTTAGGGTTCGTGTTAGGGTTAGTGTTAGAGTTAGGGTTTGTGTTAGGATTAGGTTAGGGTTAGGGTTCGTGTAAGGGGTAGGGTTCATATTAGGGTTAGGGTTAGAGTTAGGTTTGGGTTAGGGTAATAGGGTTAGCGTTAGGGTTAGGATATGAGGGTTTGGGTTAGTTAGCGTTAGGGTTCGTAATTACGTTAGGGTTAGCGTTTTAGGGTTAGGGTATTAGGGTTAGAATTAGAATTTATGGTATTAGGGTTAGGGTTTGTGTTAGGGTTAGGGTTCATGTTAGTGTTAGGGTTAGGGTTATTAGGAATAGGGTTAGGGTTAAAGTAGTGTTAGGGTTAGTGTTCGTGTTAGGGTTAGTGTTAGGGTTTGTGATAGAGTTAAGGTTTGGTTAGGGTTATGGTTAGGGTTAGGATTAGGGTTATGGTTAGAGTTTGGTTAGGGTTAGGGTTATGGTATTAAGGTTAGGGTTAGGGTTAGGTTAGGGTTAGGGTTCGTATTAGGGTTATAATAATGGTATTAGGATTAGGGTTAGTGTTAGTGTTAGGGTTAGGGTATTAGAGTTAATTAGGGTTAGGGTTCATATTAGTATTAGGGTTCGTATTAGGGTTAGTGTTCATATTAGAGTTAGGGTTAGGGTTCGTGTAAGGGGTAGGGTTCATATTAGGGTTAGGGTTAGAGTTAGGTTTGGGTTAGGGTAATAGGGTTAGCGTAAGGGTTAGAATATGGGGGTTAGGGTTAGTTAGGGTTAGGGTTCGTATTAAGGTTAGGGTTAGCATTTTAGGGTTAGGGTAAAGGTATTAGGGTTAGAATTAGAATTTATGGTATTAGGGTTTGGAGTTGTGTTAGGGATAGGGTTAGGGTTCATGTTAGTGTTAGGGTTAGGGTTTGTGTAAAGTTTAGGGTTAGGTTAGGGTTAGGATTAGGGTAACGGTTAGGGTTAGGTTAGGGTGAGGGTTATGCTATTAAGGTTAGGGTTAGAGTTCGTATTAGGGTTAGGGTTAGGATTAGGGTATTAGTGTTAGGGTTAGTGTTAGGGTTAGGTTAGGGTTATGGTATTAGGGTTAGGGTTAGTTAGGGTTACGGGTCATATTAGGGTTAGGGTTCGTATTAGGGTTAGGGTTCGTATTAGGGTTAGGGTTAGGTTAGCTTTAGGATTAAGGTTCGCGTTATGTTAGGGTTAGTTAGGGTTAGGTTATTAGGCTATTAGGGTTATGGTTCGTATTAGGGTTAGGGTTAGTGTTCATAGTAGGGTTAGGGTTTGTATTAGGGTTAGGGTTTTAGGGTTAGGGTTATTAGATTAGGGTTAGGGTTACATAGGGTTAGGGTTAGTGTTAGTGTTAGGGTTAGGTTATGGATAGGGTTAGGGTTCGTATTAGGGTTAGGGTTATGGTTAGGATTAGAGTATTAGGGTTAGGGTTAGGTTATGGATAAGGTTTTGGTTCGTATTAGGGTTAGGGTTAGGATTAGGGTATTAGGGTTAGGTTAGGGTTAGGATATTAGGGTTAGGCTATTAGCGTTAGGGTTAGTTAGGGATAGGGTTCATATAAGGGTTAGAGTTAGGGTTCGTATTAGGGTTAGGGTTCGTATTAGAGTTTGGGTAGCAGTAGGGTTAGGGTTAGGTTATTAAGGTTAGAGTATTACGTTTAGGGTTAGGTTTAGGGTTAGTTAGGGTTAGGGTTAGGATGTTAAGGTATTAGGGTTAGGGTTCAGATTAGAGTTTGTTTTAGTGTTTGGGATAGGGTTCGTATTAGGGTTAGGGTTCGTATTAGGATTAGGGTTAGGGTTCGTATTAGGGTCAGGGTTAGTGTTTTAGGGTTTTAGTGTTAGGACTAGGGTTATTAGGATTAGGGTTAGGGTTACTTAGGGTTAGGGTTCGTATTAGGGTTAGGGTAGCGTTAGGATTAGGGTTCACGTTAGAGTTAGGGTTTGTGTTAGGGTTCATATTAGAGGTATTAGGGTTATAGTTAGGGTTAGTATAGCATTAGAGTTAGGGTTAGGGTTAGGATTAGGGTTAGGGTTATCCTTGGGTTAGGGTACTATGATTAGGGTTATTATTATGGTTAGGTTTATGGTTAGGGTTACGGATAGGTTAGGGCTAGGGTTAGGGTATTAGTGTTAGGGTTAGATTAGGTTTAGGGTATTAGGGAAAGGGTATTAGGGTTAGGGTATTAGGGTTAGGGTTAAGGTTAGGGTTAAGGTTAGGGTTAGTTATTGTTAGGGTTCATATTAGGGTTAGGGTAGCAGTAGGTTTAGGGTTCGCGTTAGGGTTAGGGTAGCGTTAGGGTTCAGGTTAGGGTTTGTGTTAGGGTTAGGGTTCATATTAGATGTATTAGGGTTACAGTTAGGGATAGGATAGTATTAGAGTTAGGGTTAGGGTTATGCTAGGGTTAGGATTAGGGTTATTGTTATCCTAGGGTTAGGGTACTAGGGTTAGGGTTCATATTAGGGTTAGGTTTATGGTTAGGGTTACGGATAGGTTAGGGTTAGGGTATTAGGGTTAGGGTAAGATTAGGATTAGGGTATTAGGGAAAGGGTATTATTGTTAGGGTATTAGGGTTAGTGATAAGGTTAGGGTTAGTTATTGTTAGGGTTCGTATTAGGGTTAGGGTTCATATTAGGGTTAGTGTAGCATTAGGGTTAGGGTTCGCGTTAGGGTTAGGGTATTAGGATATTAGGGTATTAGGGTTAAGGTTCGTATTAGGGTTAGGGTTAGAGTTAGGTTTTGTGTTAGAGTTATGGTTAGAGTATTCGGGTTCGGATTAGGGTTAGGGTTGGGTCAGTGTCGGGGTCAGGGTTCGTATTAGGGTTCATATTAGTGTTAGGGTTCATATTAGAGTTAGGGTTAGGGTTTGTGTTAGGGGTAGGGTTCATATTAGGATTAGGGTTAGAGTTAGGTTAGGGTTAGGGTTCGTGTTAGGGTTAGGGCTTGTGTAAGGGTTAGGTTAGTGTTAAGGTTAGGGTTAGGATTAGGGTTACGGTTAGGGTTTGGTTAGGGATATGGTATTAAGATTAGGGTTAGGTTAGGGTTAGGGTTTATATTAGGGTTAGTGTTAGGGTTAGGTTAGGGTTAGGGAATTAGGGTTAGGGTTAGTTAGGGTAAGGGTTCATATTACGGTTAGGGTTCATATTAGTGTTAGGATTCGTATTAGGGTTACGGTTAGATTAGGTTTAGGATTAGGGTCCGCGTTATGTTAGGGTTAGTTAGGGTAAGGGTATTTTGGTTTTAGGGTTAGGGTTCGTATTAGGGTTAGGGTTTGTATTAGGGTTAGGGTGTTAGGCTTTTAGGGTTAGTGTTATTAGAAAAGGGTTAGGGTTACTTAGGGTTAGGAATAGAGTTTAGGATTAGGGTATTAGGGTTAGATTATTAGGGTTAGGGTTAGGGTTTTAGGGTTATGGTTAGGGTATAAGGTTTAGAATAAGGGTTATGGTATAAGGGTTAGGGTTCATGTTAGGGTTAGGGATAGGGTTAGGGTTCGTGTTAGGGTTAGGGTTTGTGTAAGGGTTAGGGTTAGGATTAGGGTTAGGGTTATGGATGAGTTAGGGTTAGGGTATTAGGTTTAGGGATAAGGTTAGAGTTAGTGTTAGGGTTAGGTTAGGGATAGGGTTAGGGTAAGTATTAGGGTTAGGGTTAGGGTTAGGTTTAGGATTAGGGTATTATAGTTAGGTTTAGGTTAGGGTTAGGGTTTGGGTATTATAGTTAGGGTTAGGGTTAGGTTAGGGTTAGGGTATTAGGGTTAGGGTATTAGAGTTAGGGTTAGGTTATTAAGTTTAGGATTAGTTAGGGTTAGGGTTCATATAAGGATTAGAGTTAAGGTTCATATTAGGGTTAGGGTTTGTATTAGAGTTAGGGTTAGGGTTCGTGTAAGGGGTAGGGTTCATATTAGGGTTAGGGTTAGAGTTAGGTTAGGGTTAGGGTAATAGGGTTAGCGTAAGGGTTAGAATATGGGGGTTAGGGTTAGTTAGGATTAGGGTTCGTATTAAGGTTAGGGTTAGCGTTTTAGGGTTAGGGTTAAGGTATTAGGGTTAGAATTAGAATTTATGGTATTAGGGTTTGGAGTTGTGTTAGGGATAGGGTTAGGGTTCATGTTAGTGTTAGGGTTAGGGTTTGTGTAAAGTTTAGGGTTAGGTTAGGGTTAGGATTAGGGTAACGGTTAGGGTTGGGTTAGGGTGAGGGTTATGCTATTAAGGTTAGGGTTAGAGTTTGTATTAGGGTTAGGGTTAGGATTAGGGTATTTGTGTTAGGGTTAGTGTTAGGGTTAGGTTAGGGTTAGGGTATTAGGGTTAGGGTTAGTTAGGGTTTCGGGTCATATTAGGGTTAGGGTTCGTATTAGGGTTAGGGTTAGATTAGCTTTAGGATTAAGGTTCGCGTTATGTTAGGGTTAGTTAGGGTTAGGGTATTAGGCTATTAGGGTTATGGTTCGTATTAGAGTTAGGGTTAGTGTTCATTGTAGGGTTAGGGTTTGTATTAGGGTTAGGGTTTTAGGGTTAGGGTTATTAGATTAGGGTTAGGATTACATAGGGTTAGGGTTAGTGTTAGGGTTAGGTTATGGATAGGGTTAGGGTTCGTATTAGGGTTAGGGTTATGGTTACGATTAGGGTATAAGGGTGAGGGTTAGGTTATGGATAAGGTTTTGGTTCGTATTAGGGTTAGGGTTAGGATTAGGGTATTAGGGTTAGGGTTAGGTTTGGGTTAGGGTTATGATATTAGGGTTAGGCTATTAGCGTTAGGTTTAGTTAGGGATAGGGTTCATATAAGGGTTAGAGTTAGGGTTCGTATTAGGGTTAGGGTTCGTATTAGAGTTTGGGTAGCAGTAGGGTTAGGGTTAGGTTATTACGGTTAGAGTATTACGTTTAGGGTTAGGTTTAGGGTTAGTTAGGGTTAGGGTTAGGATGTTAAGGTATTAGGGTTAGGGTTCAGATTAGAGTTTGTTTTAGTGTTTGGGATAGGGTTCGTATTAGGGTTAGGGTTCGTAATAGGATTAGGGTTAGGGTTCGTATTAGGGTCAGGGTTAGTGTTTTAGGGTTTTAGTGTTAGGGCTAGGGTTATTAGGATTAGGGTTAGGGTTACTTAGGGTTAGGGTTCGTATTAGGGTTAGGGTAGCGTTAGGGTTCACGTTAGAGTTAGGGTTTGTGTTAGGGTTCATATTAGAAGTATTAGGGTTATAGTTAGGGTTAGTATAGCATTAGAGTTAGGGTTAGGGTTAGGATTAGGGTTAGGGTTATCCTAGGGTTAGGGTACTATGATTAGGGTTATTATTATGGTTAGGTTTATGGTTAGGGTTACGGATAGGTTAGGGCTAGGGTTAGGGTATTAGTGTTAGGGTTAGATTAGGTTTAGGGTATTAGGGAAAGGGTATTAGGGTTAGGGTATTAGGGTTAGGGTTAAGGTTAGGGTTAAGGTTAGGGTTAGTTATTGTTAGGGTTCGTATTAGGGTTAGGGTAGCAGTAGGTTTAGGGTTCGCGTTAGGGTTAGGGTAGCATTAGGGTTCGGGTTAGGGTTTGTGTTAGGGTTAGGGTTCATATTAGATGTATTAGGGTTACAGTTAGGGATAGGATAGTGTTAGAGTTAGGGTTAGGGTTATGCTAGTGTTAGGATTAGGGTTAGGGTACTATGGTTAGGGTACATATTAGGGTTAGGTTTATGGTTAGGGTTACGGATAGGTTAGGGTTAGGGTTAGGGTATTAGGGTTAGGGTAAGATTAGGATTAGGGTATTAGGGAAAGGGTATTAGGGTTAGGGTAATAGGTTTAGTGATAAGGTTAGGGTTAGTTATTGTTAGGGTTCGTATTAGGTTTAGGATTCGTATTAGGGTTAGTGTAGCATTAGGGTTAGGGTTCGCGTTAGGGTTAGGGTATTAGGATATTAGGGTTAGGGTTCGTATTAGGGTTAGGGTTAGAGTTAGGTTTTGTGTTAGAGTTATGGTTAGAGTATTCGGGCTCGGATTATGGTTAGGGTTGGGTCAGTGTCGGGGTCAGGGTTCGTATTAGGGTTAGGGTTCATATTAGTGTTAGGGTTCATATTAGAGTTAGGGTTAGGGTTTGTGTTAGGGGTAGGGTTCATATTAGGATTAGGGTTAGAGTTAGGTTAGGGTTAGGGTTCATGTTAGGGTTAGGGTTAGGGCTTGTGTAAGGGTTAGGTTAGTGTTAATGTTAGGGTTAGGATTAGGGTTACGGTTAGGGTTTGGTTAGGGTTATGGTATTAAGATTAGGGTTAGGTTAGGGTTAGGGTTTGTATTAGGGTTAGGGTTAGTGTTAGGGTTAGGTTAGGGTTAGGGAATTAGGGTTAGGGTTAGTTAGGGTAAGGGTTCATATTACGGTTAGGGTTTATATTAGGGTTAGGGTTCGTATTAGTGTTAGGATTCGTATTAGGGTTACGGTTAGATTAGCTTTAGGATTAGGGTTCTCGTTATGTTAGAATTAGTTAGGGTTAGGGTATTTTGGTATTAGGGTTAGGGTACGTATTAGGGTTAAGGTTTGTATTAGGGTTAGGGTTAGGGTGTTAGGGTTTTAGAGTTAGGGTTAGTGTTATTAGAAAAGGGTTAGGGTTACTTAGGGTTAGGAATAGAGTTTAGGATTAGGGTATTAGGGTTAGATTATTAGGGTTAGGGTTAGGGTTTTAGGGTTAGGGTATTAGGTTTAGAATAAGGGTTATGGTATAAGGGTTAGGGTTCATGTTAGGGTTAGGGATAGGGTTAGGGTTCGAGTTAGGGTTAGGGTTTGTGTAAGGGTTAGGGTTAGGATTAGGGTTAGGGTTAGGGATGAGTTAGGGTTAGGGTATTAGGTTTAGGGATAAGGTTAGAGTTAGTGTTAGGGTTAGGTTAGGGATAGGCTAAGGGTTCGTATTAGGGTTAGGGTTAGGGTTAGGATTAGGGTATTAGGGTTAGGTTTAGGTTAGGCTTAGGGTTTGGGTATTATAGTTAGGGTTAGGGTTAGGTTAGGGTTAGGGTATTAGGGTTAGGGTATTAGAGTTAGGGTTAGGTTATTAAGTTTAGGATTAGTTAGGGTTAGGGTTCATATAAGGATTAGAGTTAGGGTTCATATTAGGGTTAGGGTTTGTATTAGGGTTAGGGTTCGTGTTACGGTTAGTTAGGTTTAGGGTTAGGATATTAGGGTATTAGGGTTAGGTTTTGTATTAGGGTTAGGGTTCATATTAGGGTTAGGGTTCATATTAGGGTTATGGTTCATATTTAGGTTAGGGTTAGTGTTTTAGGGTTTTAGTGTTAGGGTTATGGTTATTAGGATTAGGGTAAGAGTTACTTAGGGTTAGGGCTAGGGTATTTGTGGGTTATGGTTAGAGGTTAGGGTTCGTATTAGGGTTAGGGTAGCGTTAGCGTTTGGATACGCGTTAGGGTTAGGGTTCATATTAGAGGTATTAGGGTTATAGTTAGTGTTAGGGTAGCGTTAGAGTTAGCATTAAAGTTAGGGATAGATAAGGGTTAGGGTTATTATTAGGGTTGGGTTAGGGTTAGGGTATTAGGGTTAGGGTTAGTTTTCATATTATGGTTAGGGTTACGGTTAGGTTAGGGTTAGGGTATTAGGGTTAGGGTATTAGGGTTATGGTTAGGTTAGGGTCAGGTTAAGGGTATTAGGGAAAGGGTATTAGGGTTAGGGTTCGGGTATGAGGGTTAGGGTTAAGGTTAGGTTTAGTTAGTGTTAGGGTTCGTATTAGGGTTAGGGTTCATATTAGGGTGGGGGTTTGTATTAGGGTTAGTGCTAGAGTATCTTTAGGGTTAGGGTTCGTGTTAGGGTTCATGTAAGGGTTAGGGTTAGGTTAGGGTTCGTATTAGGGTTAGGGTTAGATTAGCTTTAGTGTTAGGGTTCGCATTATGTTAGGGTTAGGGATAGTTAGGGTTAGGATATTAGATAATTAGGGTTAGGGTTCGTATTAGGGTTAGGGTTCGTATTAGGGTTAGGTCTAGGGTTCGTTTTAGGGTTAGGATCAGTGTGTTTGGGTTTTAGTGTTATTGTTAGGGTTATTAGTATTAGGGTTAGAGTAGTGTTAGTGTTAGGGTTCATGTTAGGGTTAGTGTTAGAGTTAGGGTTTGTGTTAGAGTTAGGGTTAGGGTATTTGGGTTAGTGTATTAGAGTTAGGGTTAGGGTATTAGCGTTAGAGTTAGTAAGGGTTAGGGTTCATATAAGGGTCAGAGTTAGGGTTCGTATTAGGGTTAGGGTTTGTATTAGGGTTCGGGTAGCGTTAGAGTTAGGGTTAGGGTTCGCATTAGGGTTAGTTAGGTTTAGGGTTAGGATATTAGGGTATTAGGGGTAGGGTTCATATTAGGGTTAGGGTTCGTAATAGGGTTAGAGTTCGTATTAAGGTTAGGGTTAGTGTTTTGGGTTTTAATGTTAGGGTTATGTTTATTAGGATTAGGGTTAGGGCTAGGGTATTAGGGGTTAGGGTAGTATTAAGGTTAGGGTTTGGGTAACGTTAGGGTTAGTGTTCGCGTTAGGGTTCATATTAGAGGTATTAGGGTTATAGTTACGGTTAGGGTAGCGTTAGAGTTAGGGTTAGGGTTAGGTAAGGGTAGGGTTAGGATTAGGCTGAGGGTTGGGTTAGGGTATTAGGGTTAGGTTTAATATCAGGGTTAGGGTTACGGTTAGGTTAGGGTTAGGGTATTAGGGTTAGGGTATTAGGGTTTTGTTTAGGTTAGGGTTAGGTTAAGGGTATTAGGGAAAGTGTAATAGGGTTAGGGTTAAGGTTAGGGTTAGTTAGTGTTAGGGTTTGTATTAGGGTTAGGGTTCATATTAGGGTTCGTATTAGGGTTATGGTTTGTATTAGGGTTAGGGTTAGAGTATCTTTAGGGTTAGGGTTCGTGTTAGGGTTAGGGTTTGTGTAAGGGTTATTGTTAGGTTAGGGTGATTGTTCGTATCAGGGTTAGGGTTAGATTAGCTATAGGATTAGGGTTCGCATTATTTTAGGGTTAGTTACGGTTAGGGTTAGTTAGGGTTAGGATATTAGGTTTTTAGGGTTAAGGTTCGTATTAGGGTTCGTATTAGGGTTAGGGTTCATATTAGGGTTAGGGTTCGTATTAGGGTTAGGGTTAGGGTTCATATTAGGGTTAGGCTCAGTGTTTTAGGGTTAGGGTTATTAGGATTAGTGTTAGGGTTAGAATTAGGGTTAGGGTTCGTGTTAGGGTTAGTGTTAGAGTTAGGGTTTGTGTTAGAGTTAGGATTAGGTTAGGGTTAGGGTTCGTGTAAGGGGTAGGGTTCATATTAGGGTTAGAGTTAGGTTTTGGTTAGGGTAATAGGGTTAGCGTTAGGGTTAGGATATGAGGGTTTGGGTTAGTTAGCGTTAGGGTTCGTAATTACGTTAGGGTTAGCGTTTTAGGGTTAGGGTATTAGAATTAGAATTTATGGTATTAGGGTTAGGGTTTGTGTTAGGGTTAGGGTTCATGTTAGTGTTAGGGTTAGGGTTATTAGGAATAGGGTTAGGGTTAAAGTAGTGTTAGGGTTAGTGTTCGTGTTAGGGTTAGTGTAAGGGTTTGTGATAGAGTTAAGGTTTGGTTAGGGTTATGGTTAGGGTTAGGATTAGGGTTATGGTTAGAGTTTGGTTATGGTTAGGGTTATGGTATTAAGGTTAGGGTTAGGGTTAGGTCAGGGTTAGGGTTCGTATTAGGGTTAGGGTTATGATAATGGTATTAGGATTAGGGTTAGTGTTAGTGTTAGGGTTAGGGTATTAGGGTTAATTAGGGTTAGGGTTCATATTAGTATTAGGGTTCGTATTAGGGTTAGTGTTCATATTAGAGCTAGGGTTAGGGTTCGTGTAAGGGATAGGGTTCATATTAGGGTTAGGGTTAGAGTTAGGTTTGGGTTAGGGTAATAGGGTTAGCGTTAGGGTTAGTATATGAGGGTTAGGGTTAGTTAGGGTTAGGGTTCGTATTAAGGTTAGGGTTAGCGTTTAATGGTTAGGGTATTAGGGTTAGAATTAGAATTTATGGTATTAGGGTTAGGGTTCATGTTAGTGATAGGGTTAGGGTTAGGGTTAGAGTTCGCATTAGGGTTAGGCTTAGGGTTAGGGTTCATGTTAGTGTTAGGGTTAGGGTTTGTGTAAGGGTTAGGGTTAGGATTAGGGTTACGGTTAGGGTTGGGTTAGGGTTAGGGTTATGCTATTAAGGTTAGGGTTAGGGTTCGTATTAGGGTTATGGTTAGGATTATGGAACTAGTGTTAGGGTTAGTGTTAGGGTTTGGGTTAGGTTAGGGTAAGGGTATTAGGGTTAGGGTTAGTTAGGGTTAGGGGTCATATTAGGGGTAGGGTTCGTATTAGGGTTAGGGTTAGATTAGCTTTAGGATTAGGGTTCGCGTTATGTTAAGGTTGGTTAGGGTAAGGGTATTAGGCTATTAGGGTTATGGTTCGTATTAGCGTTAGTGTTAGTGTTCCTATTAAGGATAGGGTTGTATTATAGTTAGGGTTAGGGTTTTAGGGTTTTAGGGTTAGGGTTATTAGATTAGGGTTAGGGTTAGGTTTAGTGTTAGGGTTAGGTTATGAATAGTATTAGGGTTCGTATTAGGGTTAGGGTTAGGATTAGGGTATTAGGGTTAGGGTTAGTGTTAGGGTTAGGTTATGGATAGGGTTAGGGTTATGGTTAGGGTTAGGGTTAGGGTTAGAGTATCTTTAGGGTTAGGGTTCGAGATAGGGTTCATGTTAGGGTTAGGGTTTGTGTAAGGGTTAGGGTTAGGGTTAGATTAGCTTTAGAATCAGGGATCACATTATGTTAGAGTTAGTTACGGTTTGGGTTAGGGTTAGGGTTAGTAAGGGTTAGGGTTAAGATATTAGGTTATTAGGTTAGAGTTCGAATTAGGGTTCGTATTAGGGTTAGGGTTCGGTTATGAATAGTCTTAGGGTTCGTATTAGGGTTAGGGTTAGGATTAGGGTATTAGGATTAGGGTTAGTGTTAGGGTTAGTTTATGGATAGGGTTTTAGTTCGTATTAGGGTTAGGGTTAGGATTTGGGTATTAGGGTTAGGGTTAGGTTAGGGTTTGGGTATTAGGGTTTGGGTTAGGATTAGGGTTAGGTTAGGGCTAGGGTTAGGATATTAGGGTTAGAGTATTAGGGTTAGTTAGGGTTAGGGTTCGTATAAGGGTCAGAGTAAGGGTTCGTTTTAGGGTTAGTGTATGTATAAGGGTTAGGGTAGCATTAGGGTTAGGGTTAGGTCATTAGGGTTAGGTTATTACGGTTATGGTTAGGATTAGTTAGGGTTAGGGTTCGTATTAGGGTTAGGGTTCATATTAGGGTTAGGGTCAGTGTTTTAGGCTTTTTGTGTTAGGGTTAGGGTTATTAGGATTAGGGTTAGGGTTAGAGGAGTGTTAGGGATAGGGTTTGTGTTAGGGTTAGTGTTAGAGTTAGGGTTTGTGTTAGAGTTATGGTTAGGTTAGGGTTAGGATTAGGGTTACGGTTAGATTTTGGTTAGGGTTAGGGCTATGTTATTAAGGTTAGGGTTAGGGTAGCATTACAGTTAGGGTTAGGGTTAGGTAAGGGTAAGGGTTAGGATTAGGGTTAGGGTTAAGGTTAGGTTAGGGTTAGGGTATTAGGGTTAGGTTTCATATTAGGGTTAGGGTTATGGTTAGGTTAGGGTTAGGGTATTAGGGTTAGGGTATTAGGGTTATGGTTAGATTAGGTTAAGGGTATTAGGGAAAGAATATTAGGGTTAGGGTTAGGGTATTGGAGATAGGGATAAGGTTAGGGTTATTTAGTGTTAAGGTTCGTATTAGGGTTACAGTTCATATTAGGGTTCGTATTAGGGTTAGGGTTTGTATTAGGGTTAGGTTTAGAGTATCTTTAGGGTTAGGGTTCGTGTTAGGTTTAGGGTTTGTGTTAGGGTTAGGGTTAGGTTAGGGTTAGGGTTAGATTAGCTTTAGAATCAGGGATCACATTATGTTAGCGTTAGTTACGGTTAGGGTTAGGGTTAGTTAGGGTTAGGGTTAAGATATTAGGTTATTAGGGTTAGGGTTAGGGTTCGTATTAGGGTTCGTATTAGGGTTAGGGTTCATATTAGGGTTAGGGTTAGGATTTGTATTAGGGTTAGGGTCAGTATTTTAGGGTTTTAGTGTTAGGGTTAGGGTTTTTAGGATTAGGGTTAGGGTTAGAGTAGTGTTAGGGTTAGGGTTAGGATTATGGTTACTTTTAGAGTTTGGTTAGGGTTAGGTATAGGTTAGGGTTAGGGTTCGTTTTAGGGTTAGGGTTAGGATTATGGTATTAGTGTTAGGGATAGGGTTAGTGTTAGGGTTAGGGTTTGGGTATCAGGGTTAGTTAAGGTTAGGGTTCATATTAGGGTTAGGGTTCATATTAGGGTTAGCGTACGTATTAGAGTTAGGGTTAGAGTTCGTGTAAGGGGTAGGGTTCATATTAGGGTTAGGGTTAGAGATAGATTAGGTTTAGGGTTATAGGTTAGCATTAGGGTTAGGATATAAGGGTTAGGGTTAGTAAGGGTTCGTATTAAGGTTAGTGTTAGCATTTTATGGTTAGGGTTAGGGTATTAGGGTTAGAATTAGAATTTATGGTATTAGGGTTAGGGTTTGTGTTAGGGTTAGGGTTCATGTTAGTATTAGGGTTAGGGTTTGTTTAAGGGTTAGGGTTAGGTTAGGATTCGGGTTACGGTTAGGGTTGGGTTAGGGTTATTGTTTTAAGGTTAGGGTTCGTATTAGGGTTAGGGTTAGGATTAGGTTTTTAGTGTTAGGGTTAGTGTCAGGGCTAGGGTTAGGTTAAGGTTAGGGTATTAGGGTTAGGCTTAGTTAGGGTTAGGAATCATATTAGGGTTAGGGTACGTATTAGGATTAGGGTTCGTATTAGGGTTAGGGTTAGATTAGCTTTAGGATTAGGGTTCGCGTTATTTTAGGGTTAGTTAGGGTTAGGGTTAGCAATAGGGTATTAGGGTTAGGGTTAGTGTTAGGGTTAGGTTATGGATAGGGATTTGGTTCATATTAGGGTTATGGTTAGGATTAGGGTATTAGGGTTAGGGTTAGGTTAGGGTAAGGGTTTGGGTATTAGGGTTTTGGTAAGGATTAGGGTTAGGTTAGGGTTAGGGTTAGGATATTAGGGTTAGGGCATTAGGGTTAGGGTTAGTTATGGTTAGGGTTCGTAAAAGGGTAAGAGTTCGTATTAGGGTTAGGGTTCGTATTAGGGTTAGGGTAGAGTTATGGTTAGGTTATTAGGGTTAGGGTATTACAGTTAGGGTTAGGGTTAATTAGGGTTAGGGTTAGGATATTAGGGTATTAGCGTTAGGGTTAGGGTTCGTATTAGTGTTCGCTTTAGGGTTTGGGATAGGGTTCGTATTATGGTTAGGGTTCGTATTAGGGTTAGGGTTAGTATATTAGG
The DNA here is from genome assembly GCF_028390025.1 of Pseudophryne corroboree. Taxonomy (NCBI): domain Eukaryota; kingdom Metazoa; phylum Chordata; class Amphibia; order Anura; family Myobatrachidae; genus Pseudophryne; species Pseudophryne corroboree. The sequence continues at coordinate 587,019 of NW_026969849.1, forward strand.
GTTTTAGTGTTAGGGTTAGGGTTATTAGGATTAGGGTTAGGGTTAGGGTTATTAGGATTAGGGTTAGGGTTAGGGTAAGGGGTTAGGATTCGTATTATGGTTAGGGTTAGGGTAGCATTAGGGTTAGGGTTCGCGTTAGGGTTTGTGTTAGGGTTAGGGTTCATATTAGCGTTATTCGGGTTATAGTTAGGGTTAGGATAGCATTAGAGATAGAGTTAGGGTTAGGCTAGGGTTAGGATTAGGGTTAGGGTTATCCTAGGGTTAGGGTATTATGGCTAGTGTTCATATTAGGTTTAGGTTTATGGTTAGGGTTACAGATAGGTTAGGGCTAGGGTTAGGGTATTTGGGTTAGGGTTAGTTTAGGGTTAGGGTATTAAGGTTAGGGTATTAGGGTTAGGGTATTAGGGTTAGGGTTAAGGTTAGGGTTAGTTATTGTTAGGGTTTGTATTAGGGTTAGGGTTCGTATTAGGGTTAGGCTAGCATTAGGTTTAGGGTTCGCGTTAGGGTTAGGGTTAGAGTTAGGTTTTGTGTTAGAGTTATGGTTAGGGTATTCGGGTTTGGGTAAGGGTTAGGGTTGGGTCAGGGTAAGGGTCGGGGTCAGGGTATGAATTAGGGTTAGGGTTCATGTTAGGGTTAGGGTTAGGGCTTGTGTAAGGGTTAGGGTTAGGTTAGGGTTAAGGTTAGGTTTAGGATTAGGGTTACAGTTAGTGTTTGGTTAGGTTTAGGGTAATGGTATTAAGGTTAGGGTTAGATTAGGTTTAGGGTTTGTATTAGGGTTAGGGTTAGTGTTAGGGTTAGGGTTAGGTTAGTGTTAGGGAATTAGGGTTAGGGTTAGTTAGGGTTAGGGTTAGGGTTAGGTTTCAAATTAGGGTTAGGGTAGCATTAGAGTTAGGGTTGGTTTAGAGTTAGGGTTAGGGTATTAGGGTTAGGGTTCATATAATGGTTAGAATTAGGGTTTGTATTAGGGTTAATGATTGTATTAGGGTTAGGGTAGCGTTAGGGTTCGCGTTAGGGTTAGGTTTAGGGTTAGGATATTAGGGTATTAGGTGTAGGGTTAGGGTTCATATTAGGGTTAGGGTAAGGGTTCATATTAAGGTTAGGGTTAGTGTTTTAGGGTTTTAGTGCTAGGGTTATGGTTATTAGGATTAGGGTTAGGGTTACTTAGGGTTAGGGCTAGGGTATTAGGGGTTAGGGTTAGAGTTAGGGGTTAGAGTCCGTATGAAGGTTAGGGTTAGGGTAGAGTTAGGGTCAGGGTTCACATTAGGGTTAGGGTTCATATTAGAGGTATTAGGGTTATAGTTAGAGTTAGGGTAGCGTTAGAGTTAGGGTTAGGGTTAGGTTTTGGGTTAGGTAAGGGTTAGGGTTAGGATTAGCGTTAGGGTTGGGTTAGGGTTAGGATATTATGGTTAGGGTTACGGTTAGGTTAGGGTTAGGGTATTAGGGTTATGGTTAGGTTAGGGTTAGGTTAAGGGTATTAGGGAAAGGGTATTAGGGTTAGGGAATTAGGGTTATGGTTAAGGTTAGGGTTAGTTAGTGTTAGGGTTCGTATTAGGGTTAGGGTTCATATTAGCGTTAGGATTAGGGTTATGGTTTGTATTAGGGTTAGGTTTACAGTATCTTTAGGGTTAGGGTTCATGTTAGGGTTCGTGTTAGGGTTAAGGTTTGTGTAAGGGTTAGGGTTAGGTTAGGGTTAGGGTTCGTATTAGGGTTAGGGTTAGATTAGCTTTAGGATTAGGGTTCACATTATGTTAGGGTTAGTTACGGTTAGGGTTAGGGTTAGGATATTAAGTTATTAGGGTTAGGGTACGTATTAGGGTTCATTTTAGGGTTAGGGTTCGTATTAGGGTTAGGGATCGCATTAGGGTTCGGGTTAGGGTTTGTTTTAGGGTTAGGGTCAGTGTTTTAGGGTTTTAGTGTTAGGGTTAGGGTTATTAGGATTAAGGTTAGTGTTAGAGTAGTGTTAGGGTTAGGGTTCATGTTAGGGTTAGTGTTAGAGTTAGCGTTGTATTAGAGTTAGGGTTAGGTTAGGGTTAGGGTTAGGATTAGGGTAACGGTTAGAGTTTGGTTAGGGTTAGGGTTATGGTATTAAGGTTACAGTTAGGTTAGGGTTAGGGTTCGTATTAGGGTTAGGGTTAGGATTATGGTATTAGGGTTAGGGTTAGTGTTAGGGTTAGGATATTAGGGTTAGTTAGGGTTAGGTTTCATATTAGGGTTAGGGTTCGTATTTGGGTTAGAGTTCGTATTAGAGTTAGAGTTAGGGTTCGTGTAAGGGGTAGGGTTCATATTATGGTTAGGGTTAGAGTTAGGTTAGGGTTAGGGTAATAGGGTTAGCATTAGGGTTAGGATATGAGGGTTAGGGTTAGTTAGGGTTAGGGTTCGTATAAAGGTTAGGGTAAGCGTTTTAGGGTTAGGGTATTAGAGTTATAATTTATGGTATTAGGGTATTAGGGTTAGGGTTTGTGTTAGGGTTAGGGTTCATGTTAGTGTTAGGGTTAGTGTAAGGGTTAGGGTTAGGTTAGGGTTAGGATTAGGGTTACGGTTAGGGTTGGGTTAGGGTTAGGGTTATGGAATTAAGGTTAGAGTTAGGGTTCGTATTAGGGTTAGGGTTAAGGATTAGGGTATTAGTGTTAAAGTTAGTGTTAGGGTTAGGTTAGGGTTAGGGTATTAGGGTTAGGGTTCGTATTAGGTTAAGGATTGATTAGTTTTGGGATTAGGGTTCACGTTATGTTAGGGTTAGTTAGGGTTAGGGTATTAGGCTATTAGGTTTATGGTTTGTATTACGTTTAGGGATAGTGTTCCTATTAGGGTTAGGGTTTGTATTAGGGTTAGGGTTTTAGGGTTTTAGGGTTAGGGTAACATAGGGTTAGGGTTAGGGTTAGGTTATGGATAGTGATAGGGTTCGTATAAGGGGTAGGGTTATGGTTAGGATTAGGGTATTTGGGTTAGGGTTAGGGTTAGTGTTAGGGTTAGGTTATGGATAGGGTTTTGGTTCGTGTTAGGGTTACGGTTAGGATATGGGTATTAGGGTTAGTGTTAGGTTAGGTTTTGGGTATTAGGGTTTGGGTTAGGATTACTGTTAGGTTAGGGTTAGGGTTAGGATATTAGGGTTATGGTATTAGTGTTAGGGTTAGTTAGGGTTAGGGTTCGTATAAGGGTTAGAGTTAGGGTTCGTATTAGGGTTAGGGTAGCATTAGGGTTAGGGTTAGGTTATTAAGGTTAGGGTATTACGGTTAGGGTTAGGGTTAGTTACTGTTAGGGTTAGGATATTAGGGTTTTAGGGTTAGTGTTAGGGTTCGTATTAGGATTCGTTTTAGGGTTTGGGTTAGGGTTCGTATTAGGGTTAGGGTTAGTGTTTTAGGGTTTTAGTGTTAGGGTTATTAGGATTATGGTTAGGTTTAGGGTTAGGGTTCGTATTAGGGTTAGGGTAGCGTTAGAGTTAGGGTTCGCGTTAGGGTTAGGGTTCGTATTAGGGTTAGGGTTCGTATTAGGTTTAGGGTTAGATTAGCTTTAGGATTAGGGTTCGCGTTATGTTAAGGTTAGTTAGGGTGAGGGTATTATGCTATTAGTGTTATGGTTCGTATTAGGGTTAGGGTTAGTGTTCCTATTAGGGTTAGGGTTTGTATTAGGGTTAGGGTTAGGGTTTTAGGGTTTTAGGGTTAAGGTTATTAGATTAGGGTTAGGGTTACATAGGGTTAGGGTTCGTGTTAGGGTTAGGGTTTGTGTAAGGGTTATTGTTAGGTTAGGGTGATTGTTCGTATCAGGGTTAGGGTTAGATTAGCTATAGGATTAGGGTTCGCATTATTTTAGGGTTAGTTACGGTTAGGGTTAGTTAGGGTTAGGATATTAGGTTTTTAGGGTTAAGGTTCGTATTAGGGTTCGTATTAGGGTTAGGGTTCATATTAGGGTTAGGGTTCGTATTAGGGTTAGGGTTCATATTAGGGTTAGGGTCAGTGTTTTAGGGTTAGGGTTATTAGGATTAGTGTTAGGGTTAGAATTAGGGTTAGGGTTCGTGTTAGGGTTAGTGTTAGAGTTAGGGTTTGTGTTAGAGTTAGGATTAGGTTAGGGTTCGTGTAAGGGGTAGGGTTCATATTAGGGTTAGAGTTAGGTTTGGGTTAGGGTAATAGGGTTAGCTTTAGGGTTAGGATATGAGGGTTTGGGTTAGTTAGCGTTAGGGTTCGTAATTACGTTAGGGTTAGCGTTTTAGGGTTAGGGTATTAGGGTTAGAATTAGAATTTATGGTATTAGGGTTAGGGTTTGTGTTAGGGTTAGGGTTCATGTTAGTGTTAGGGTTATTAGGAATAGGGTTAGGGTTAAAGTAGTGTTAGGGTTAGTGTTCGTGTTAGGGTTAGTGTTAGGGTTTGTGATAGAGTTAAGGTTTGGTTAGGGTTATGGTTAGGGTTAGGATTAGGGTTATGGTTAGAGTTTGGTTATGGTTAGGGTTATGGTATTAAGGTTAGGGTTAGAGTTAGGTTAGGGTTAGGGTTCGTATTAGGGTTAGGGTTATGATAATGGTATTAGGATTAGGGTTAGTGTTAGTGTTAGGGTTAGGGTATTAGGGTTAATTAGGGTTAGGGTTCATATTAGTATTAGGGTTCGTATTAGGGTTAGTGTTCATATTAGAGTTAGGGTTAGGGTTCGTGTAAGGGATAGGGTTCATATTAGGGTTAGGGTTTGGGTTAGGGTAATAGGGTTAGCGTTAGGGTTAGTATATGAGGGTTAGGGTTAGTTAGGGTTAGGGTTCGTATTAAGGTTAGGGTTAGCGTTTAATGGTTAGGGTATTAGGGTTAGAATTAGAATTTATGGTATTAGGGTTAGGGTTCATGTTAGTGATAGGGTTAGGGTTAGGGTTAGAGTTCGCATTAGGGTTAGGCTTAGGGTTAGGGTTCATGTTAGTGTTAGGGTTTGTGTAAGGGTTAGGGTTAGGATTAGGGTTACGGTTAGGGTTGGGTTAGGGTTAGGGTTATGCTATTAAGATTAGGGTTAGGGTTCGTATTAGGGTTATGGTTAGGATTATGGAACTAGTGTTAGGGTTAGTGTTAGGGTTTGGGTTAGGTTAGGGTAAGGGTATTAGGGTTAGGGTTAGTTAGGGTTAGGGGTCATATTAGGGGTAGGGTTCGTATTAGGGTTAGATTAGCTTTAGGATTAGGGTTCGCGTTATGTTAAGGTTGGTTAGGGTTAGGGTATTAGGCTATTAGGGTTATGGTTCGTATTAGGGTTAGTGTTAGTGTTCCTATTAAGGATAGGGTTGTATTATAGTTAGGGTTAGGGTTTTAGGGTTTTAGGGTTAGGGTTATTAGATTAGGGTTAGGGTTAGGTTTAGTGTTAGGGTTAGGTTATGAATAGTATTAGGGTTCGTATTAGGGTTAGGGTTAGGGTTAGGATTAGGGTATTAGGGTTAGGGTTAGTGTTAGGGTTAGGTTATGGATAGGGTTAGGGTTAGGGTTATGGTTAGGGTTAGGGTTAGAGTATCTTTAGGGTTAGGGTTCGAGATAGGGTTCATGTTAGGGTTAGGGTTTGTGTAAGGGTTAGGGTTAGGGTTAGATTAGCTTTAGAATCAGGGATCACATTATGTTAGAGTTAGTTACGGTTTGGGTTAGGGTTAGGGTTAGTAAGGGTTAGGGTTAAGATATTAGGTTATTAGGTTAGAGTTCGAATTAGGGTTCGTATTAGGGTTAGGGTTCGGTTATGAATAGTGTTAGGGTTCGTATTAGGGTTAGGGTTAGGGTTAGGATTAGGGTATTAGGATTAGGGTTAGTGTTAGGGTTAGTTTATGGATAGGGTTTTAGTTCGTATTAGGGTTAGGGTTAGGATTTGGGTATTAGGGTTAGGGTTAGGTTAGGGTTTGGGTATTAGGGTTTGGGTTAGGATTAGGGTTAGGTTAGGGTTAGGGTTAGGATATTAGGGTTAGGGTATTAGGGTTAGTTAGGGTTAGGGTTCGTATAAGGGTCAGAGTAAGGGTTCGTTTTAGGGTTAGCGTATGTATAAGGGTTAGGGTAGCATTAGGGTTAGGGTTAGGTCATTAGGGTTAGGTTATTACGGTTATGGTTAGGATTAGTTAGGGTTAGGGTTCGTATTAGGGTTCATATTAGGGTTAGGGTCAGTGTTTTAGGCTTTTTGTGTTAGGGTTAGGGTTATTAGGATTAGGGTTAGGGTTAGAGGAGTGTTAGGGATAGGGTTTGTGTTAGGGTTAGTGTTAGAGTTAGGGTTTGTGTTAGAGTTATGGTTAGGTTAGGGTTAGGATTAGGGTTACGGTTAGATTTTGGTTAGGGTTAGGGCTATGTTATTAAGGTTAGGGTTAGGGTAGCATTACAGTTAGGGTTAGGGTTAGGTAAGGGTAAGGGTTAGGATTAGGGTTAGGGTTAAGGTTAGGTTAGGGTTAGGGTATTAGGGTTAGGTTTCATATTAGGGTTAGGGTTATGGTTAGGTTAGGGTTAGGGTATTAGGGTTAGGGTATTAGGGTTATGGTTAGATTAGGTTAAGGGTATTAGGGAAAGAATATTAGGGTTAGGGTTAGGGTATTGGAGATAGGGATAAGGTTAGGGTTATTTAGTGTTAAGGTTCGTATTAGGGTTACAGTTCATATTAGGGTTCGTATTAGGGTTAGGGTTTGTATTAGGGTTAGGTTTAGAGTATCTTTAGGGTTAGGGTTCGTGTTAGGTTTAGGGTTTGTGTTAGGGTTAGGGTTAGGTTAGGGTTAGGGTTAGATTAGCTTTAGAATCAGGGATCACATTATGTTAGAGTTAGTTACGGTTAGGGTTAGGGTTAGTTAGGGTTAGGGTTAAGATATTAGGTTATTAGGGTTAGGGTTAGGGTTCGTATTAGGGTTCGTATTAGGGTTAGGGTTCATATTAGGGTTAGGGTTAGGATTTGTATTAGGGTTAGGGTCAGTATTTTAGGGTTTTAGTGTTAGGGTTTTTAGGATTAGGGTTAGGGTTAGAGTAGTGTTAGGGTTAGGGTTAGGATTATGGTTACTTTTAGAGTTTGGTTAGGGTTAGGTATAGGTTAGGGTTAGGGTTCGTTTTAGGGTTAGGGTTAGGATTATGGTATTAGTGTTAGGGATAGGGTTAGTGTTAGGGTTAGGGTTAGGGTATCAGGGTTAGTTAAGGTTAGGGTTCATATTAGGGTTAGGGTTCATATTAGGGTTAGCGTACGTATTAGAGTTAGGGTTAGAGTTCGTGTAAGGGGTAGGGTTCATATTAGGGTTAGGGTTAGAGATAGGTTAGGTTTAGGGTTATAGGTTAGCATTAGGGTTAGGATATAAGGGTTAGGGTTAGTAAGGGTTCGTATTAAGGTTAGTGTTAGCATTTTATGGTTAGGGTTAGGGTATTAGGGTTAGAATTAGAATTTATGGTATTAGGGTTAGGGTTTGTGTTAGGGTTAGGGTTCATGTTAGTATTAGGGTTAGGGTTTGTTTAAGGGTTAGGGTTAGGTTAGGATTCGGGTTACGGTTAGGGTTGGGTTAGGGTTATTGTTTTAAGGTTAGGGTTCGTATTAGGGTTAGGGTTAGGATTAGGTTTTTAGTGTTAGGGTTAGTGTCAGGGCTAGGGTTAGGTTAAGGTCAGGGTAATAGGGTTAGGCTTAGTTAGGGTTAGGAATCATATTAGGGTTAGGGTACGTATTAGGATTAGGGTTCGTATTAGGGTTAGGGTTAGATTAGCTTTAGGATTAGGGTTCGCGTTATTTTAGGGTTAGTTAGGGTTAGGGTTAGGGTTAGCAATAGGGTATTAGGGTTAGGGTTAGGGTTAGTGTTAGGGTTAGGTTATGGATAGGGATTTGGTTCATATTAGGGTTATGGTTAGGATTAGGGTATTAGGGTTAGGGTTAGGTTAGGGTAAGGGTTTGGGTATTAGGGTTTTGGTAAGGATTAGGGTTAGGTTAGGGTTAGGATATTAGGGTTAGGGCATTAGGGTTAGGGTTAGTTATGGTTAGGGTTCGTAAAAGGGTAAGAGTTTGTATTAGGGTTAGGGTTCGTATTAGGGTTAGGGTAGAGTTAGGGTTAGGTTATTAGGGTTAGGGTATTACAGTTAGGGTTAGGGTTAATTAGGGTTAGGGTTAGGATATTAGGGTATTAGCGTTAGGGTTAGGGTTCGTATTAGTGTTCGCTTTAGGGTTTGGGATAGGGTTCGTATTATGGTTAGGGTTCGTATTAGGGTTAGGGTTAGTATATTAGGGTTTTAGTGTTAGGGTTAGGGTTATTAGGATTAGGGTTAGGGTTAGGGTTATTAGGATTAGGGTTAGGGTTAGGGTAAGGGGTTAGGATTCGTATTATGGTTAGGGTTAGGGTAGCATTAGGGTTAGGGTTCGCGTTAGGGTTTGTGTTAGGGTTAGGGTTCATATTAGCGTTATTCGGGTTATAGTTAGGGTTAGGATAGCATTAGAGATAGAGTTAGGGTTAGGCTAGGGTTAGGATTATGGTTAGGGTTATCCTAGGGTTAGGGTATTATGGTTAGTGTTCATATTAGGTTTAGGTTTATGGTTAGGGTTACAGATAGGTTAGGGCTAGTGTTAGGGTATTTGGGTTAGGGTTAGTTTAGGGTTAGGGTATTAAGGTTAGGGTATTAGGGTTAGGGTATTAGGGTTAGGGTTAAGGTTAGGGTTAGTTATTGTTAGGGTTTGTATTAGGGTTAGGGTTCGTATTAGGGTTAGGCTAGCATTAGGGTTAGGGTTCGCGTTAGGGTTAGGGTTAGAGTTAGGTTTTGTGTTAGAGTTATGGTTAGGGTATTCGGGTTTGGGTAAGGGTTAGGGTTGGGTCAGGGTAAGGGTCGGGGTCAGGGTATGAATTAGGGTTAGGGTTCATGTTAGGGTTAGGGTTAGGGCTTGTGTAAGGGTTAGGGTTAGGTTAGGGTTAAGGTTAGGTTTAGGATTAGGGTTACAGTTAGTGTTTGGTTAGGTTTAGGGTAATGGTATTAAGGTTAGGGTTAGATTAGGTTTAGGGTTTGTATTAGGGTTAGGGTTAGTGTTAGGGTTAGGGTTAGGTTAGGGTTAGGGAATTAGGGTTAGGGTTAGTTAGGGTTAGGGTTAGGTTTCAAATTAGGGTTAGGGTAGCATTAGAGTTAGGGTTGGTTTAGAGTTAGGGTTAGGGTATTAGGGTTAGGGTTCATATAATGGTTAGAATTAGGGTTCGTATTAGGGTTAATGATTGTATTAGGGTTAGGGTAGCGTTAGGGTTCGCGTTAGGGTTAGGTTTAGGGTTAGGATATTAGGGTATTAGGTGTAGGGTTAGGGTTCATATTAGGGTTAGGGTAAGGGTTCATATTAAGGTTAGGGTTAGTGTTTTAGGGTTTTAGTGTTAGGGTTATGGTTATTAGGATTAGGGTTAGGGTTACTTAGGGTTAGGGCTAGGGTATTAGGGGTTAGGGTTAGAGTTAGGGGTTAGAGTCCGTATGAAGGTTAGGGTTAGGGTAGCGTTAGGGTTAGGGTTCACGTTAGGGTTAGGGTTCATATTAGAGGTATTAGGGTTATAGTTAGAGTTAGGGTAGCGTTAGAGTTAGGGTTAGGGTTAGGTTTTGGGTTAGGTAAGGGTTAGGGTTAGGATTAGGGTTAGGGTTGGGTTAGGGTTAGGGTTTTATGGTTAGGGTTACGGTTAGGTTAGGGTTAGGGTATTAGGGTTATGGTTAGGTTAGGGTTAGGTTAAGGGTATTAGGGAAAGGGTATTAGGGTTAGGGAATTAGGGTTAGGGTTAAGGTTAGGGTTAGTTAGTGTTAGGGTTCGTATTAGGGTTAGGGTTCATATTAGCGTTAGGATTAGGGTTATGGTTTGTATTAGGGTTAGGTTTACAGTATCTTTAGGGTTAGGGTTCATGTTAGGGTTCGTGTTAGGGTTAAGGTTTGTGTAAGGGTTAGGGTTAGGTTAGGGTTAGGGTTCGTATTAGGGTTAGATTAGCTTTAGGATTAGGGTTCACATTATGTTAGGGTTAGTTACGGTTAGGGTTAGGGTTAGGATATTAAGTTATTAGGGTTAGGGTACGTATTAGGGTTCGTTTTAGGGTTAGGGTTCGTATTAGGGTTAGGGTTCGCATTAGGGTTCGGGTTAGGGTTTGTCTTAGGGTTAGGGTCAGTGTTTTAGGGTTTTAGTGTTAGGGTTAGGGTTATTAGGATTAATGTTAGTGTTAGAGTAGTGTTAGGGTTAGGGTTCATGTTAGGGTTAGTGTTAGAGTTAGGGTTGTATTAGAGTTAGGGTTAGGTTAGGGTTAGGGTTAGGATTAGGGTAACGGTTAGAGTTTGGTTAGGGTTAGGGTCATGGTATTAAGGTTACAGTTAGGTTAGGGTTAGGGTTCGTATTAGGGTTAGGGTTAGGATTATGGTATTAGGGTTAGGGTTAGTGTTAGGGTTAGGGTATTAGGGTTAGTTAGGGTTAGGTTTCATATTAGGGTTAGGGTTCGTATTTGGGTTAGAGTTCGTATTAGAGTTAGAGTTAGGGTTCGTGTAAGGGGTAGGGTTCATATTATGGTTAGGGTTAGAGTTAGGTTAGGGTTAGGGTAATAGGGTTAGCATTAGGGTTAGGATATGAGGGTTAGTGTTAGTTAGGGTTAGGGTTCGTATAAAGGTTAGGGTAAGCGTTTTAGGGTTAGGGTATTAGAGTTATAATTTATGGTATTAGGGTATTAGGGTTAGGGTTTGTGTTAGGGTTAGGGTTCATGTTAGTGTTAGGGTTAGTGTAAGGGTTAGGGTTAGGTTAGGGTTAGGATTAGGGTTACGGTTAGGGTTGGGTTAGGGTTAGGGTTATGGAATTAAGGTTAGAGTTAGGGTTCGTATTAGGGTTAGGGTTAAGGATTAGGGTATTAGTGTTAAAGTTAGTGTTAGGGTTAGGTTAGGGTTAGGGTATTAGGGTTAGGGTACGTATTAGGTTAAGGATTGATTAGTTTTGGGATTAGGGTTCACGTTATGTTAGGGTTAGTTAGGGTTAGGGTATTAGGCTATTAGGTTTATGGTTTGTATTACGTTTAGGGATAGTGTTCCTATTAGGGTTAGGGTTTGTATTAGGGTTAGGGTTTTAGGGTTTTAGGGTTAGGGTAACATAGGGTTAGGGTTAGGGTTAGGTTATGGATAGTGATAGGGTTCGTATAAGGGGTAGGCTTATGGTTAGGATTAGGGTATTTGGGTTAGGGTTAGGGTTAGTGTTAGGGTTAGGTTATGGATAGGGTTTTGGTTCGTGTTAGGGTTACGGTTAGGATATGGGTATTAGGGTTAGTGTTAGGTTAGGTTTTGGGTATTAGGGTTTGGGTTAGGATTACTGTTAGGTTAGGGTTAGGGTTAGGATATTAGGGTTATGGTATTAGTGTTAGGGTTAGTTAGGGTTAGGGTTCGTATAAGGGTTAGAGTTAGGGTTCGTATTAGGGTTAGGGTAGCATTAGGGTTAGGGTTAGGTTATTAAGGTTAGGGTATTACGGTTAGGGTTAGGGTTAGTTAGGGTTAGGATATTAGGGTTTTAGGGTTAGTGTTAGGGTTCGTATTAGGATTCGTTTTAGGGTTTGGGTTAGGGTTCGTATTAGGGTTAGGGTTAGTGTTTTAGGGTTTTAGTGTTAGGGTTATTAGGATTATGGTTAGGTTTAGGGTTAGGGTTCGTATTAGGGTTAGGGTAGCGTTAGAGTTAGGGTTCGCGTTAGGGTTAGGGTTCGTATTAGGGTTAGGGTTCGTATTAGGTTTAGGGTTAGATTAGCTTTAGGATTAGGGTTCGCGTTATGTTAAGGTTAGTTAGGGTGAGGGTATTATGCTATTAGTGTTATGGTTCGTATTAGGGTTAGGGTTAGTGTTCCTATTAGGGTTAGGGTTTGTATTAGGGTTAGGGTTAGGGTTTTAGGGTTTTAGGGTTAAGGTTATTAGATTAGGGTTAGGGTTACATAGGGTTAGGGTTCGTGTTAGGGTTAGGGTTTGTGTAAGGGTTATTGTTAGGTTAGGGTGATTGTTCGTATCAGGGTTAGGGTTAGATTAGCTATAGGATTAGGGTTCGCATTATTTTAGGGTTAGTTACGGTTAGGGTTAGTTAGGGTTAGGATATTAGGTTTTTAGGGTTAAGGTTCGTATTAGGGTTCGTATTAGGGTTAGGGTTCATATTAGGGTTAGGGTTCGTATTAGGGTTAGGGTTAGGGTTCATATTAGGGTTAGGGTCAGTGTTTTAGGGTTAGGGTTATTAGGATTAGTGTTAGGGTTAGAATTAGGGTTAGGGTTCGTGTTAGGGTTAGTGTTAGAGTTAGGGTTTGTGTTAGAGTTAGGATTAGGTTAGGGTTAGGGTTCGTGTAAGGGGTAGGGTTCATATTAGGGTTAGAGTGAGGTTTGGGTTAGGGTAATAGGGTTAGCGTTAGGGTTAGGATATGAGGGTTTGGGTTAGTTAGCGTTAGGGTTCGTAATTACGTTAGGGTTAGCGTTTTAGGGTTAGGGTATTAGGGTTAGAATTAGAATTTATGGTATTAGGGTTAGGGTTTGTGTTAGGGTTAGGGTTCATGTTAGTGTTAGGGTTAGGGTTATTAGGAATAGGGTTGAAGTAGTGTTAGGGTTAGTGTTCGTGTTAGGGTTAGTGTTAGGGTTTGTGATAGAGTTAAGGTTTGGTTAGGGTTATGGTTAGGGTTAGGATTAGGGTTATGGTTAGAGTTTGGTTATGGTTAGGGTTATGGTATTAAGGTTAGGGTTAGGGTTAGGTTAGGGTTAGGGTTCGTATTAGGGTTAGGGTTATGATAATGGTATTAGGATTAGGGTTAGTGTTAGTGTTAGGGTTAGGGTATTAGGGTTAATTAGGGTTAGGGTTCATATTAGTATTAGGGTTCGTATTAGGGTTAGTGTTCATATTAGAGTTAGGGTTAGGGTTCGTGTAAGGGATAGGGTTCATATTAGGGTTAGGGTTAGAGTTAGGTTTGGGTTAGGGTAATAGGGTTAGCGTTAGGGTTAGTATATGAGGGTTAGGGTTAGTTAGGGTTAGGGTTCGTATTAAGGTTAGGGTTAGCGTTTAATGGTTAGGGTATTAGGGTTCGCATTAGGGTTAGGCTTAGGGTTAGGGTTCATGTTAGTGTTAGGGTTAGGGTTTGTGTAAGGGTTAGGGTTAGGATTAGGGTTACGGTTAGGGTTGGGTTAGGGTTAGGGTTATGCTATTAAGATTAGGGTTAGGGTTCGTATTAGGGTTATGGTTAGGATTATGGAACTAGTGTTAGGGTTAGTGTTAGGGTTTGGGTTAGGTTAGGGTAAGGGTATTAGGGTTAGGGTTAGTTAGGGTTAGGGGTCATATTAGGGGTAGGGTTCGTATTAGGGTTAGGGTTACATTAGCTTTAGGATTAGGGTTCGCGTTATGTTAAGGTTGGTTAGGGTTAGGGTATTAGGCTATTAGGGTTATGGTTCGTATTAGGGTTAGTGTTCCTATTAAGGATAGGGTTGTATTATAGTTAGGGTTAGGGTTTTAGGGTTTTAGGGTTAGGGTTATTAGATTAGGGTTAGGGTTAGGTTTAGTGTTAGGGTTAGGTTATGAATAGTATTAGGGTTCGTATTAGGGTTAGGGTTAGGGTTAGGATTAGGGTATTAGGGTTAGGGTTAGTGTTAGGGTTAGGTTATGGATAGGGTTAGGGTTAGGGTTATGGTTAGGGTTAGGGTTAGAGTATCTTTAGGGTTAGGGTTCGAGATAGGGTTCATGTTAGGGTTAGGGTTTGTGTAAGGGTTAGGGTTAGGGTTAGATTAGCTTTAGAATCAGGGATCACATTATGTTAGAGTTAGTTACGGTTTGGGTTAGGGTTAGGGTTAGTAAGGGTTAGGGTTAAGATATTAGGTTATTAGGTTAGAGTTCGAATTAGGGTTCGTATTAGGGTTAGGGTTCGGTTATGAATAGTGTTAGGGTTCGTATTAGGGTTAGGGTTAGGGTTAGGATTAGGGTATTAGGATTAGGGTTAGTGTTAGGGTTAGTTTATGGATAGGGTTTTAGTTCGTATTAGGGTTAGGGTTAGGATTTGGGTATTAGGGTTAGGGTTTGGGTATTAGGGTTTGGGTTAGGATTAGGGTTAAGTTAGGGTTAGGGTTAGGATATTAGGGTTAGGGTATTAGGGTTAGTTAGGGTTAGGGTTCGTATAAGGGTCAGAGTAAGGGTTCGTTTTAGGGTTAGTGTATGTATAAGGGTTAGGGTAGCATTAGGGTTAGGGTTAGGTCATTAGGGTTAGGTTATTACGGTTATGGTTAGGATTAGTTAGGGTTAGGGTTCGTATTAGGGTTAGGGTTCATATTAGGGTTAGGGTCAGTGTTTTAGGCTTTTTGTGTTAGGGTTAGGGTTATTAGGATTAGGGTTAGGGTTAGAGGAGTGTTAGGGATAGGGTTTGTGTTAGGGTTAGTGTTAGAGTTAGGGTTTGTGTTAGAGTTATGGTTAGGTTAGGGTTAGGATTAGGGTTACGGTTAGATTTTGGTTAGGGTTAGGGCTATGTTATTAAGGTTAGGGTTAGGGTAGCATTACAGTTAGGGTTAGGGTTAGGTAAGGGTAAGGGTTAGGATTAGGGTTAGGGTTAAGGTTAGGTTAGGGTTAGGGTATTAGGGTTAGGTTTCATATTAGGGTTAGGGTTATGGTTAGGTTAGGGTTAGGGTATTAGGGTTAGGGTATTAGGGTTATGGTTAGATTAGGTTAAGGGTATTAGGGAAAGAATATTAGGGTTAGGGTTAGGGTATTGGAGATAGGGATAAGGTTAGGGTTATTTAGTGTTAAGGTTCGTATTAGGGTTACAGTTCATATTAGGGTTCGTATTAGGGTTAGGGTTTGTATTAGGGTTAGGTTTAGAGTATCTTTAGGGTTAGGGTTCGTGTTAGGTTTAGGGTTTGTGTTAGGGTTAGGGTTAGGTTAGGGTTAGGGTTAGATTAGCTTTAGAATCAGGGATCACATTATGTTAGAGTTAGTTACGGTTAGGGTTAGGGTTAGTTAGGGTTAGGGTTAAGATATTAGGTTATTAGGGTTAGGGTTAGGGTTCGTATTAGGGTTCGTATTAGGGTTAGGGTTCATATTAGGGTTAGGGTTAGGATTTGTATTAGGGTTAGGGTCAGTATTTTAGGGTTTTAGTGTTAGGGTTTTTAGGATTAGGGTTAGGGTTAGAGTAGTGTTAGGGTTAGGGTTAGGATTATGGTTACTTTTAGAGTTTGGTTAGGGTTAGGTATAGGTTAGGGTTAGGGTTCGTTTTAGGGTTAGGGTTAGGATTATGGTATTAGTGTTAGGGATAGGGTTAGTGTTAGGGTTAGGGTTAGGGTATCAGGGTTAGTTAAGGTTAGGGTTCATATTAGGGTTAGGGTTCATATTAGGGTTAGCGTACGTATTAGAGTTAGGGTTAGAGTTCGTGTAAGGGGTAGGGTTCATATTAGGGTTAGGGTTAGAGATAGGTTAGGTTTAGGGTTATAGGTTAGCATTAGGGTTAGGATATAAGGGTTAGGGTTAGTAAGGGTTCGTATTAAGGTTAGTGTTAGCATTTTATGGTTAGGGTTAGGGTATTAGGGTTAGAATTAGAATTTATGGTATTAGGGTTAGGGTTTGTGTTAGGGTTAGGGTTCATGTTAGTATTAGGGTTAGGGTTTGTTTAAGGGTTAGGGTTAGGTTAGGATTCGGGTTACGGTTAGGGTTGGGTTAGGGTTATTGTTTTAAGGTTAGGGTTCGTATTAGGGTTAGGGTTAGGATTAGGTTTTTAGTGTTAGGGTTAGTGTCAGGGCTAGGGTTAGGTTAAGGTTAGGGTATTAGGGTTAGGCTTAGTTAGGGTTAGGAATCATATTAGGGTTAGGGTACGTATTAGGATTAGGGTTCGTATTAGGGTTAAGGTTAGATTAGCTTTAGGATTAGGGTTCGCGTTATTTTAGGGTTAGTTAGGGTTAGGGTTAGGGTTAGCAATAGGGTATTAGGGTTAGGGTTAGGGTTAGTGTTAGGGTTAGGTTATGGATAGGGATTTGGTTCATATTAGGGTTATGGTTAGGATTAGGGTATTAGGGTTAGGGTTAGGTTAGGGTAAGGGTTTGGGTATTAGGGTTTTGGTAAGGATTAGGGTTAGGTTAGGGTTAGGGTTAGGATATTAGGGTTAGGGCATTAGGGTTAGGGTTAGTTATGGTTAGGGTTCGTAAAAGGGTAAGAGTTCGTATTAGGGTTAGGGTTCGTATTAGGGTTAGGGTAGAGTTAGGGTTAGGTTATTAGGGTTCGGGTATTACAGTTAGGGTTAGGGTTAATTAGGGTTAGGGTTAGGATATTAGGGTATTAGCGTTAGGGTTAGGGTTCGTATTAGTGTTCGCTTTAGGGTTTGGGATAGGGTTCGTATTATGGTTAGGGTTCGTATTAGGGTTAGGGTTAGTATATTAGGGTTTTAGTGTTAGGGTTAGGGTTATTAGGATTAGGGTTAGGGTTAGGGTTATTAGGATTAGGGTTAGGGTTAGGGTAAGGGGTTAGGATTCGTATTATGGTTAGGGTTAGGGTAGCATTAGGGTTAGGGTTCGCGTTAGGGTTTGTGTTAGGGTTAGGGTTCATATTAGCGTTATTCGGGTTATAGTTAGGGTTAGGATAGCATTAGAGATAGAGTTAGGGTTAGGCTAGGGTTAGGATTATGGTTAGGGTTATCCTAGGGTTAGGGTATTATGGTTAGTGTTCATATTAGGTTTAGGTTTATGGTTAGGGTTACAGATAGGTTAGGGCTAGTGTTAGGGTATTTGGGTTAGGGTTAGTTTAGGGTTAGGGTATTAAGGTTAGGGTATTAGGGTTAGGGTATTAGGGTTAGGGTTAAGGTTAGGGTTAGTTATTGTTAGGGTTTGTATTAGGGTTAGGGTTCGTATTAGGGTTAGGCTAGCATTAGGGTTAGGGTTCGCTTTTAGGGTTAGGGTTAGAGTTAGGTTTTGTGTTAGAGTTATGGTTAGGGTATTCGGGTTTGGGTAAGGGTTAGGGTTGGGTCAGGGTAAGGGTCGGGGTCAGGGTATGAATTAGGGTTAGGGTTCATGTTAGGGTTAGGGCTTGTGTAAGGGTTAGGGTTAGGTTAGGGTTAAGGTTAGGTTTAGGATTAGGGTTACAGTTAGTGTTTGGTTAGGTTTAGGGTAATGGTATTAAGGTTAGGGTTAGATTAGGTTTAGGGTTTGTATTAGGGTTAGGGTTAGTGTTAGGGTTAGGCTTAGGTTAGGGTTAAGGAATTAGGGTTAGTGTTAGTTAGGGTTAGGGTTAGGTTTCAAATTAGGGTTAGGGTAGCATTAGAGTTAGGGTTGGTTTAGAGTTAGGGTTAGGGTATTAGGGTTAGGGTTCATATAATGGTTAGAATTAGGGTTCGTATTAGGGTTAATGATTGTATTAGGGTTAGGGTAGCGTTAGGGTTCGCGTTAGGGTTAGGTTTAGGGTTAGGATATTAGGGTATTAGGTGTAGGGTTAGGGTTCATATTAGGGTTAGGGTAAGGGTTCATATTAAGGTTAGTGTTAGTGTTTTAGGGTTTTAGTGTTAGGGTTATGGTTATTAGGATTAGGGTTAGGGTTACTTAGGGTTAGGGCTAGGGTATTAGGGGTGAGGGTTAGAGTTAGGGGTTAGAGTCCGTATGAAGGTTAGGGTTAGGGTAGCGTTAGGGTTAGGGTTCACGTTAGGGTTCATATTAGAGGTATTAGGGTTATAGTTAGAGTTAGGGTAGCGTTAGAGTTAGGGTTAGGGTTAGGTTTTGGGTTAGGTAAGGGTTAGGGTTAGGATTAGGGTTAGAGTTGGGTTAGGGTTAGGGTATTATGGTTAGGGTTACGGTTAGGTTAGGGTTATGGTATTAGGGTTATGGTTAGGTTAGGGTTAGGTTAAGGGTATTAGGGAAAGGGTATTAGGGTTAGGGAATTAGGGTTAGGGTTAAGTTTAGGGTTAGTTAGTGTTAGGGTTCGTATTAGGGTTAGGGTTCATATTAGCGTTAGGATTAGGGTTATGGTTTGTTTTAGGGTTAGGTTTACAGTATCTTTAGGGTTAGGGTTCATGTTAGGGTTCGTGTTAGGGTTAAGGTTTGTGTAAGGGTTAGGGTTAGGTTAGGGTTAGGGTTCGTATTAGGGTTAGGGTTAGATTAGCTTTAGGATTAGGGTTCACATTATGTTAGGGTTAGTTACGGTTAGGGTTAGGGTTAGGATATTAAGTTATTAGGGTTAGGGTACGTATTAGGGTTCGTTTTAGGGTTAGGGTTCGTATTAGGGTTAGGGTTCGCATTAGGGTTCGGGTTAGGGTTTGTCTTAGGGTTAGGGTCAGTGTTTTAGGGTTTTAGTGTAAGGGTTAGGGTTATTAGGATTAAGGTTAGTGTTAGAGTAGTGTTAGGGTTAGGGTTCATGTTAGGGTTAGTGTTAGAGTTAGGGTTGTATTAGAGTTAGGGTTAGGTTAGGGTTAGGGTTAGGATTAGGGTAACGGTTAGAGTTTGGTTAGGGTTAGGGTTATGGTATTAAGGTTACAGTTAGGTTAGGGTTAGGGTTCGTATTAGGGTTAGGGTTAGGATTATGGTATTAGGGTTAGGGTTAGTGTTAGGGTTAGGGTATTGGGGTTAGTTAGGGTTAGGTTTCATATTAGGGTTAGGGTTCGTATTTGGGTTAGAGTTCGTATTAGAGTTAGAGTTAGGGTTCGTGTAAGGGGTAGGGTTCATATTATGGTTAGGGTTAGAGTTAGGTTAGGGTTAGGGTAATAGGGTTAGCATTAGGGTTAGGATATGAGGGTTAGGGTTAGTTAGGGTTAGGGTTCGTATAAAGGTTAGGGTAAGCGTTTTAGGGTTAGGGTATTAGAGTTATAATTTATGGTATTAGGGTATTAGGGTTAGGGTTTGTGTTAGGGTTAGGGTTCATGTTAGTGTTAGGGTTAGTGTAAGGGTTAGGGTTAGGTTAGGGTTAGGATTAGGGTTACGGTTAGGGTTGGGTTAGGGTTATGGAATTAAGGTTAGAGTTAGGGTTCGTATTAGGGTTAGGGTTAAGGATTAGGGTATTAGTGTTAAAGTTAGTGTTAGGGTTAGGTTAGGGTTAGGGTATTAGGGTTAGGGTTCGTATTAGGTTAAGGATTGATTAGTTTTGGGATTAGGGTTCACGTTATGTTAGGGTTAGTTAGGGTTAGGGTATTAGGCTATTAGGTTTATGGTTTGTATTACGTTTAGGGATAGTGTTCCTATTAGGGTTAGGGTTTGTATTAGGGTTAGGGTTTTAGGGTTTTAGGGTTAGGGTAACATAGGGTTAGGGTTAGGGTTAGGTTATGGATAGTGATAGGGTTCGTATAAGGGGTAGGGTTATGGTTAGGATTAGGGTATTTGGGTTAGGGTTAGGGTTAGTGTTAGGGTTAGGTTATGGATAGGGTTTTGGTTCGTGTTAGGGTTACGGTTAGGATATGGGTATTAGGGTTAGTGTTAGGTTAGGTTTTGGGTATTAGGGTTTGGGTTAGGATCACTGTTAGGTTAGGGTTAGGGTTAGGATATTAGGGTTATGGTATTAGTGTTAGGGTTAGTTAGGGTTAGGGTTCGTATAAGGGTTAGAGTTAGGGTTCGTATTAGGGTTAGGGTAGCATTAGGGTTAGGGTTAGGTTCTTAAGGTTAGGGTATTACGGTTAGGGTTAGGGTTAGTTAGGGTTAGGGTTAGGATATTAGGGTTTTAGGGTTAGTGTTAGGGTTCGTATTAGGATTCATTTTAGGGTTTGGGTTAGGGTTCGTATTAGGGTTAGGGTTAGTGTTTTAGGGTTTTAGTGTTAGGGTTATTAGGATTATGGTTAGGTTTAGGGTTAGGGTTCGTATTAGGGTTAGGGTAGCGTTAGAGTTAGGGTTCGCGTTAGGGTTAGGGTTCGTATTAGGTTTAGGGTTAGATTAGCTTTAGGATTAGGGTTCGCGTTATGTTAAGGTTAGTTAGGGTGAGGGTATTATGCTATTAGTGTTATGGTTCGTATTAGGGTTAGGGTTAGTGTTCCTATTAGGGTTAGGGTTTGTATTAGGGTTAGGGTTAGGGTTTTAGGGTTTTAGGGTTAAAGTTATTAGATTAGGGTTAGGGTTACATAGGGTTAGGGTTAGTGTTATGGTTAGGTTAAGGATAGTGTTAGGGTTCGTATTAGGGTTAGGGTTATTAATACGGTATTAGGGTTAGGGTTAGGGTTAGTGTTAGGGTTAGTTTATGGATAGGGTTTTGGTTCATTTTAGGGTTATGGTTAGGATTAGGATATTAGGTTTAGGGTTAGGTTAGGGTAAGGGTTTTAGTATTGGGGTTTTGGTTAGGATTAGGGTTAGGTTAGGGTTAGGATATTAGGGTTAGGGTATTAGGGTTAGGGTTAGTTAGGGTTAGGGTTCTGTATAAGTGTTAGAGTTAAGGTTCGTGTTAGGGTTAGGGCTTGTGTAAGGGTTAGAGTTAGGTTAGGGTTAGGGTTAGAATTAGTATTAGGGTTACGGTTAGGGTTTGGTTAGGGTTATGGTATTAAGGTTTGGGTTAGGGTTAGGTTAGGGTCTGTATTAGGGTTAGGGTTAGTGTTAGCGTTAGGGTTAGGTTAGGGTTAGGGAATTAGGGTTAGTTAGGGTTCATATTAGGGTTAGGGTTTGTATTAGGGTTAGGGTTCGTATTAGGGTTAGGGTTAGATTAGTTTTAGGATTAGAGTTCGCATTATGTTAGGGTTAGTTAGGGTTAGGGTATTATGCTATTAGGGTTATGGTTTGTATTAGGGTTAGGGTTAGTGTTCCTATTAGGGTTAGGGTTTCTATTAGGGTTAGGGTTAGTGTTTTAGGGTTTTAGGGTTAAGGTTATTAGATTAGGGTTAGGGTTACATAGGGTTAGGGTTAGGGTTAGTGTTAGTGTTAGTGTTAGGGTTAGGTTATGGATAGTGTTAGGGTTCGTATTAGGGTTAGGGTTAGGAATAGGGTATTATGGTTAGGGTTAGGGAGAGTTATAGGGTTAGGTTATGGATAGGGTTTTGGTTCATATTAGGGTTATGGTTAGGATTAGGATATTAGGGTTAGGGTTAAGTTAGGGTAAGGGTTTGGGTATTAGGGTTTTGGTTATGATTAGGATTAGGTTAGGGTTAGGGTTAGGATATTAGGGTTAGGGTATTAGGATTAGGGTTAGTTAGGGTTAGGGTTCGTATAAGGGTTAGAGTTAGGATTCGTATTAGGGTTCGTATTAGGGTTAGGGTTGCATTAGGGTTAGGGTTAGGTTATTAGGGTTAGGGTATTATGGTTAAGGTTAGGGTTAGGGTTAGTTAGGGTTAGGATAATAGGGTATTAGGGTTAGGGTTAGGGTTCGTATTAGGGTTTGTTTTAGAGTTTGGGATAGGGTACGTATTAGGGTTAGGGTTCGTATTAGGGTTAGGGTTAGTGTTTTAGGGTTTTAGTGTTAGGGTTAGGGTTATTAGGATAGGGTTAGGGTTAGGGGTTAGGGTTGGTATTAGGGTTAGGGTTAGGGTAGCATTAAGGTTAGGGTTCATGTTAGGGTTAGGGTTTGTGTTAGGGTTAGGGTTTGTATTAGCGGTATTAGGGTTATAGTTCAGGTTAGGATAGCATTAGAGATAGGGTTAGGGTTAGGCTAGGGTTAGGGTTATACTAGGGTTAGGGTATTAGGGTTAGGGTTCATATTAGGGTTAGGTTTATGGTTAGGGATACGGATAGGTTAGGGCTATGGTTAGGGTATTAGGGATAGGGTTATTTTAGTGTATTAGGGTATTAGGGAAAGGGCATTAGGGTTAGGGTATTAGGGTTAGGGTTCGGGCTTGTGTGAGGGTTAGGGTTAGGTTAGGGTTAAGGTTAGTGTTAGGATTAGGATTATGGTTAGGGTTTGGTTAGGTTTAGGGTTATGGTATTAAGGTTAGGGTTAGATATGGGTTAGGGTTTGTATTAGGGTTAGGGTTAGTGATGGGATTAGGGTTAGGTTAGGGTTAGGGAATTAGGGTTAGGGTTAGTTAGGGTTAGTGTTCACATTAGGGTTAGGGTTAGTAATAGGGTTAGGGTTAGATTAGCTTTAGGATTAGGGTTCGCGTTATGTTAGGGTTAGTTAGGGTGAGGGTATTAGGCTATTAGGGTTATGGTTTGTATTAGGGTTTGGGTTAGTGTTCCTATTAGGGTTAGGGTTTGTATTAGGGTTAGGGTTTTAGGGTTTTAGGTTTAGGGTTATTAGATTATGGTTAGGGTTACATAGGGTTAGGGTTAGTGTTAGGTTATGGATGGTGTTAGGGTTAGGGTTAGAGTTAGGGTTAGGGTTAGGATTAGGGTTAGGTTATGGATAGGGTTTTGGTTCATATTAGGGTTAGGGTTAGGATTAGGGTATTAGGGTTAGGGTTAGGTTAGGGTTAGGATTTGGGTATTAGGGTTTGGGTTAGGTTTATGGTTAGGTTAGGGTTAGGGATAGGATATTAGGGTTAGGGTATTAGTGTTAGGGTTAGTTAGGGTTAGGGTTCATATAAGGGTTAGATTTATGGTTCGTATTAGGGTTAGGGTTCGTATTAGTGTTAGGGTAGCATTAGGGTTAGGGTTAGGTTATTAAGGTTAGGGTATTACGGTTAGGGTTAGGGTTAGTTAGGGTTAGGATATTAGGGTATTAGGGTTAGGGTTAGGGTTCATATTAGGATTCGTTTTAAGGTTTGGGATAGGGTTCGTATTAGGGATAGGGTTAGGGTTCGTATTAGGGTTAGTGTTAGTGTTTTAGGGTTTTAGTGTTAGGGGTAGGGTTATTAGGATTAGGGTTAAGTTTAGGGTTAGGGGTTAGGGTTCGTGTTAAGGTTAGGGTTAGGGTTCGCGTTAGGGTTAGGGTTCGTATTAGGGTTAGGGTTCGTATTAGGTTTAGGGTTAGATTAGCTTTAGGATTAGGGTTCGCGTTATGTTAGGGTTAGTTAGGGTTAGGGTATTATGCTATTAGTGTTATGGTTCGTATTAGGGTTAGGGTTAGTGTTCCTATTAGTGTTAGGGTTTGTATTAAGGTTAGGGTTAGGGTTTTAGGGTTTTAGGGTTAAGGTTATTAGATTAGGGTTAGGGTTACATAGGGTTAGGATTAGGGTTAGTGTTAGGGTTAGGTTATGGATAGTGTTAGGGTTAGTATTAGGGTTAGGGTTAGGAATAGGGTATTAGGGTTAGGGTTAGGGTTAGTGTTAGGGTTAGGTTATGGATAGGGTTTTGGTTCATATTAGGGATATGGTTAGGATTAGGATATTAGGGTTAGGGTTAGGGTTAGTGTTAGTGTTAGGGTTAGGTTATGGATAGTGTTAGGGTTCGTATTAGGGTTAGGGTTAGGAATAGGGTATTATGGTTAGGGTTAGGGAGAGTTATAGGGTTAGGTTATGGATAGGGTTTTGGTTCATATTAGGGTTATGGTTAGGATTAGGATATTAGGGTTAGGGTTAAGTTAGGGTAAGGGTTTGGGTATTAGGGTTTTGGTTATGATTAGGATTAGGTTAGGGTTAGGGTTAGGATATTAGGGTTAGGGTATTAGGATTAGGGTTAGTTAGGGTTAGGGTTCGTATAAGGGTTAGAGTTAGGATTCGTATTAGGGTTAGGGTTCGTATTAGGGTTAGGGTTGCATTAGGGTTAGGGTTAGGTTATTAGGGTTAGGGTATTACGGTTAAGGTTAGGGTTAGGGTTAGTTAGGGTTAGGATAATAGGGTATTAGGGTTAGGGTTAGGGTTCGTATTAGGGTTTGTTTTAGAGTTTGGGATAGGGTACGTATTAGGGTTAGGGTTCGTATTAGGGTTAGGGTTAGTGTTTTAGGGTTTTAGTGTTAGGGTTAGGGTTATTAGGATAGGGTTAGGGTTAGGGGTTAGGGTTGGTATTAGGGTTAGGGTTAGGGTAGCATTAAGGTTAGGGTTCATGTTAGGGTTAGGGTTTGTGTTAGGGTTAGGGTTTGTATTAGCGGTATTAGGGTTATAGTTCAGGTTAGGATAGCATTAGAGATAGGGTTAGGGTTAGGCTAGGGTTAGGGTTATACTAGGGTTAGGGTATTAGGGTTAGGGTTCATATTAGGGTTAGGTTTATGGTTAGGGATACGGATAGGTTAGGGCTATGGTTAGGGTATTAGGGATAGGGTTATTTTAGTGTATTAGGGTATTAGGGAAAGGGCATTAGGGTTAGGGTATTAGGGTTAGGGTTCGGGCTTGTGTGAGGGTTAGGGTTAGGTTAGGGTTAAGGTTAGTGTTAGGATTAGGATTATGGTTAGGGTTTGGTTAGGTTTAGGGTTATGGTATTAAGGTTAGGGTTAGATATGGGTTAGGGTTTGTATTAGGGTTAGGGTTAGTGATGGGATTAGGGTTAGGTTAGGGTTAGGGAATTAGGGTTAGGGTTAGTTAGGGTTAGTGTTCACATTAGGGTTAGGGTTAGTAATAGGGTTAGGGTTAGATTAGCTTTAGGATTAGGGTTCGCGTTATGTTAGGGTTAGTTAGGGTGAGGGTATTAGGCTATTAGGGTTATGGTTTGTATTAGGGTTTGGGTTAGTGTTCCTATTAGGGTTAGGGTTTGTATTAGGGTTAGGGTTTTAGGGTTTTAGGTTTAGGGTTATTAGATTATGGTTAGGGTTACATAGGGTTAGGGTTAGTGTTAGGTTATGGATGGTGTTAGGGTTAGGGTTAGAGTTAGGGTTAGGGTTAGGATTAGGGTTAGGTTATGGATAGGGTTTTGGTTCATATTAGGGTTAGGGTTAGGATTAGGGTATTAGGGTTAGGGTTAGGTTAGGGTTAGGATTTGGGTATTAGGGTTTGGGTTAGGTTTATGGTTAGGTTAGGGTTAGGGATAGGATATTAGGGTTAGGGTATTAGTGTTAGGGTTAGTTAGGGTTAGGGTTCATATAAGGGTTAGATTTATGGTTCGTATTAGGGTTAGGGTTCGTATTAGTGTTAGGGTAGCATTAGGGTTAGGGTTAGGTTATTAAGGTTAGGGTATTACGGTTAGGGTTAGGGTTAGTTAGGATTAGGATATTAGGGTATTAGGGTTAGGGTTAGGGTTCATATTAGGATTCGTTTTAAGGTTTGGGATAGGGTTCGTATTAGGGATAGGGTTAGGGTTCGTATTAGGGTTAGTGTTAGTGTTTTAGGGTTTTAGTGTTAGGGGTAGGGTTATTAGGATTAGGGTTAAGTTTAGGGTTAGGGGTTAGGGTTCGTGTTAAGGTTAGGGTTCGCGTTAGGGTTAGGGTTCGTATTAGGGTTAGGGTTCGTATTAGGTTTAGGGTTAGATTAGCTTTAGGATTAGGGTTCGCGTTATGTTAGGGTTAGTTAGGGTTAGGGTATTATGCTATTAGTGTTATGGTTCGTATTAGGGTTAGGGTTAGTGTTCCTATTAGTGTTAGGGTTTGTATTAAGGTTAGGGTTAGGGTTTTAGGGTTTTAGGGTTAAGGTTATTAGATTAGGGTTAGGGTTACATAGGGTTAGGGTTAGGGTTAGTGTTAGGGTTAGGTTATGGATAGTGTTAGGGTTAGTATTAGGGTTAGGGTTAGGAATAGGGTATTAGGGTTAGGGTTAGGGTTAGGGTTAGGGTTAGGTTATGGATAGGGTTTTGGTTCATATTAGGGATATGGTTAGGATTAGGATATTAGGGTTAGGGTTAGGTTAGGGTAAGGGTTTGGGTATTAGGGTTTTGGTTAGAATTAGGGTTAGGTTAGGGTTAGGATAGTAGGGTTAGGGTATTAGGGTTAGGGTTAGTTAGGGTTAGGGTTCGTATAAGGGTTAGAGTTACGGTTCGTATTAGGGTTAGGGTTCGTATTAGGGTTAGGGTAGCATTAGGGTTAGGGTTAGGTTATTAGGGTTAGGGTATTACTGTTAGGGTTAGTTAGGGTTAGGGTTAGAATATTAGGGTATTAAGGTTAGGGTTAGGGTTCGTTTTAGGGTTCGTTTTATGGATTGGGATAGGGTTCGTATTAGAGTTAGGGTTCGTATTAGGGTTAGGGTTAGTGTTTTAGGGTTTTAGTGTTAGGGTTAGGGTTATTAGGATAAGGGTTAGGGTTATGGTTAGGGTTTAGGGTTCGTATTAGGGTTAAGGTTAGGGAAGCATTAGGGTTAGGGTTCATGTTAGGGTTAGGGTTTGTGTTAGGGTTAGGGTTCGTATTAGAGGTATTAGGGTTATAGTTCGGGTTAGGATAGCATTAGAGATAGGGTTAGGGTTAGGCTAGGGTTAGGGTTAGGATTAGGGTTAGGGATATCCTAGGGTTAGGGTATTAGGGTTAGGGTTCATATTAGGGTTAGGTTTATGATTAGGGTTACGGATAGGTTAGGGCAACGGTTAGGGTATTAGGGCTAGGGTTAGTTTAGGGTATTAGGGTATTAGGGAAAGGGCATTAGGGTTAGGCTATTAGGGTTAGGGTTAAGGTTAGGGTTAGTTATTGTTAGGGTTTATATTAGGGTTAGGGTTCGTATTAGGGTTAAGGTAGCATTAGGGTTAGGGTATTAGGGTTAGGGTTCGTATTAGGGTTAGGGTTAGAGTTAGGTTTTGTGTTAGATTTATGGTTAGGGTATTCGGGTTCGGGTTAGGGTTAGGGTTGGGTCAGGGTTAGGGTCGGCTCAGGGTTAGGGTCGGGTCAGGGTTTGTATTAGGGTTAGGGTTCATATTAGGGTTAGGGTTCATATTAGAGTTAGGGTTAGGGATTGTGTTAGGGGTAGGGTTCATATTAGGGTTAGGGTTAGTGTTAGGTTAGGGTTAGGGTTTGTGTTAGGGTTAGGAATTGTGTAAGGGTTAGGGTTAGTTTAGGGTTAAGGTTAGGGTTAGGATTAGGGTTACGGTTAGGATTTGGTTAGGTTTAGGGTTATGGTATTAAGGTTAGGGTTAGGGTTAGGTTAGGGTTTGTATTAGGGTTAGGGTTAGTGTTAGGGTTAGGGTTAAGTTAGGGTTAAGGAATTAGGGTTAGGGTTAGTTAGGGTTAGGGTTCATATTAGGGTTAGGGTTTGTATTAGGGTTAGGGTTCGTATTAGGGTTAGGGTTAGATTAGCTTTAGGATTAGGGTTCGCGTTATGTTAGGGTTAGTTAGGGTGTGGGTATTAGGCTATTAGGGTTATGGTTCGTATTAGGGTTAGGGTTAGTGTTCCTATTAGAGTTAGGGTTTGTATTAGGGTTAGGGTTAGCATTTTACGGTTTTAGGGTTAGGGTTATTAGATTAGGGTTATGGTTACATAGGGTTAATGTTAGTGTTAGGTTATGGATAGTGTTAGGGTTCGTATTAGGGTTAAGGTTAGGATTAGGGAATTAGGGTTAGGGTAAGGGTTAGTGTTAGGGTTAGGTTATGGATAGGGTTTTGGTTCGTATTAGGGTTAGGGTTAGGATTAGGGTATTAGGGTTAGGGTTAGGTTAGGGTTAGGATTTGGGTATTAGGGTTTGGGTTAGGCTTAGGGTTAGGTTAGGGTTAGGGTTAGGAAATTAGGGTTAGGGTATTAGTGTTAGGGTTAGTTAGGGTTAGGGTTCGTATAAGGGTTAGAGTAGGGTTCGTATCAGGGTTAGGGTTCGTATTAGGGTTAGGGTAGCATTAGGGTTAGGGTTAGGTTATTAAGGTTAGGGTATTACGGTTAGGGTTAGGGTTAGTTAGGGTTAGGGTTAAGATATTAGGGTATTAGGGTTAGGGTTCGTATTAGGATTCGTTTTAGGGTTTGGGATAGGGTTCGTATTAGGGTTAGGGTTACGGTTCGTATTAGAGTTAGGGTTAGTGTTTTAGGGTTTTAGTGTTAGGGTTAGGGTTATTAGGATTAGGGTTAGGTTTAGGGTTAGGGGTTATGGTTCATATTAGGGTTAGGGTTAGGGTAGCGTTAGGGTTCGCGTTAGGGTTAGTGTTAGGGTTAGGGTGTATATTAGAGGTATTAGGGTTATAGTTAGGGTTAGGATAGCATTAGAGATAGGGTTAGGTTTAAGATAGGGTTAGGGTTAGGATTAGGATTAGGGTTATCCTAGGGTTAGGGTATAAGGGATAGCGTTCATATTAGGGTTAGGTTTATGGTTAAGGTAACGGATAGGTTAGGGCTAGGATTAAGGTATTAGGGTTAGGGTTAGTTTAGGGTTAGGGTATTAGGGAAAGGGTATTAGGGTTAGGGTATTAGGCTTAGGGTTATGGTTAGGGTTAGTTATTGTTAAGGTTCGTATTAGGGTTCGTATTAGGGTTAGGGTAGCTTTAGGGTTAGGGTTCGCGTTAGGGTTAGTTAGTGTTAGGCTATTAGGGTATTAGGGTTAGGGTTAGGGTTAGTATTAGGGTTAGGGTTAGAGTTAGGTTTTTGTTAGAGTTGTGGTTAGGGTATTCGGGTTCGGTTTAGGGTTGGGTCAGGGTTAGGGTCAGGGTCAGGGTTTGTATTAGGGTTAGGGTTCATATTAAAGTTTGGGTTAGGGTTTGTGTTAGGGGTAGGGTTCATATTAGTATTAGGGTTAGGGTTTGTGTTAGGGTTAGGGTAATAGGGTTAGCGTTGGGGTTAGGATATAAGGGTTAGGTTTAGTTAGGGTTCATATTAAGGTTAGGGTTAGCGTTTTAGGGTTAGAGTTAGGGTATTAGGGATAGAATTAGTATTTATGGTATTAGGATTAGGGTTAGGGTTAGGTTTAGGGTTACGGTTAGGGTTTGGTTAGGGTTAGGTCAGGGTTAGGTAATTAGGGTTAGGGTTAGTTAGGGTTAGGGTTCATATTAGGGTTAGAGTTCGTATTAGGGTTAGGATTCGTATTAGTGTTATGGTTAGATTAGCTTTAGGATTAGGGTTCGCGTTATGTTAGGGTTAGTGTATTTTGGTTAGGGTTTGGTTAGGGTTAGATTTATGGTATTAAGGTGAGGGTTAGGATAGGGTTTGTATTAGGGTAAGGGTTAGTGTTTGGGTAAGGGTTAGGTTAGGGAATTAGGGTTAGTGATAGTTAGGGTTAGGGTTCGTTTTAGAGTTAGGGTTTGTATTAGGGTTAGGGTTCGTATTAGGGTTAGGGTCAGTGTTTTAGGGTTTTAGTGTAAGGGTTATTAGGATTAGGGTTATGATTAGAGTAGTGTTAGGCTAAGGGTTCGTGTTAGGGTTAGTGTTAGAGTTAGGGTTTGTGTTTTAGTTAGGGTTAGGTTAGGGTTAGGGTTAGGATTAGGGTTACGGTTAGAGTTTGGTTAGGGTTAGGGTTATGGTATTAAGGTTAGGGTTAGGTTTAGGGTGGCGTTAGAGTTAGGGTTAGGGTTAGGTAAGGGTTAGGGTTAGGATTAGGGTTAGGGTTGGGTTAGGGTTAGGGTATTAGGGTTAGGTTTCATATTAGGGTTAGGGTTAGGGTTAGGTTAGGGTTAGGGTATTAGGGTTAGGGTAATAGGGTTGTGGTTAGTTTAGGGTTAGGTTAAGGGTATTAGGAACTGGTATTAGGTTTAGGGTTAGGGTATTAGGGTTAGGGTTAAGGTTAGGGTTAGTTAGTGTTAGGGTTCGTATTAGGGTTAGGGTTCATATTAGGGTTAGGATTAGGGTAAGGGTGTGTATTACGGTTAGGGTTAGAGTATCTTTAGGGTTAGGGTTCGTGTTAGGATTCGTGTTAGGGTTAGGGTTTTTGTAAGGGATAGGGTTAGGTTAGGGTTAGGGTTAGATTAGCTTTAGGGTTAGGGTTTGTATTATGTAAGGGTTAGTTACGGTTAGGGTAAGGTTAGTAAGGGTTAGGGTTAGGATATTGGGTTATTAGGGTTAGGGTTCGTATTAGGGTTAGGGTTGGGGTTCGTATTAGGGTGAGGGTCAGTATTTTAGTGTTTTAGTGTTAGGGTTAGGGTTATTAGGATTAGGGTTAGGGTTAGAGTAGTGTTAGGGTTAGGGTTCATGTTAGGGTTCATAATAGGGTTAGGGTAAGTGTTTTAGGGTTTTAGTGTTTGGGTTAGGGTTATTAGGATTAGCGTTAGGTTAGTGTTAGGGTTAGGATTAGGGTTATGGTTAGAGTTTGGTTAGGGTTATGGTATTAAGGATACGGTTAGGGTTAGGGTTCGTATTAGGGTTAGGGTTAGGGTTAGGATTATGGTATTAGGGTTAGGGTTTTAGGGTTAGTTAGGGTTAGGGTTCATATTAGGGTTAGGGTTCGTATTAGGGTTAGTTTTCATATTAGAGTTAGGGTTAGTGTTCGTGTAAGGGGTAGGGTTCATATTAGGGTTAGGGTTAGAGTTAGGTTAGGGTTAGGGTTAGTGTTAGGGTTAGGTTATGGATAGGGTTTTGGTTCGTGTTAGGGTTACGGTTAGGATAAGGGTATTAGGGTTAGTGTTAGGTTAGGTTTTGGGTATTAGGGTTTGGGTTAGGATTACTGTTAGGTTAGGGTTAGGGTTAGGATATTAGGGTTATGGTATTAGTGTTAGGGTTAGTTAGGGTTCGTATAAGGGTTAGAGTTAGGGTTCGTATTAGGGTTAGGGTAGCATTAGGGTTAGGGTTAGGTTATTAAGGTTAGGGTATTACGGTTAGGGTTAGGGTTAGTTAGGGTTAGGGTTAGGATATTAGGGTTTTAGGGTTAGTGTTAGGGTTCGTATTAGGATTTGTTTTAGGGTTTGGGTTAGGGTTCGTATTAGGGTTAGGGTTAGTGTTTTAGGGTTTTAGTGTTAGGGTTATTAGGATTATGGTTAGGTTTAGGGTTGGGTTCGTATTAGGGTTAGGGTAGCATTAGAGTTAGGGTTCGCGTTAGGGTTCATATTAGGGTTAGGGTTCGTATTAGGTTTAGGGTTAGATTAGCTTTAGGATTAGGGTTCGCATTATGTTAAGGTTAGTTAGGGTGAGGGTATTATGCTATTAGTGTTATGGTTCGTATTAGGGTTAGGGTTAGTGTTCCTATTAGGGTTAGGGTTTGTATTAGGGTTAGGGTTAGGGTTTTAGGGTTTTAGGGTTAAGGTAATTAGATTAGGGTTAGGGTTACATAGGGTTAGGGTTAGTGTTATGGTTAGGTTAAGGATAGTGTTAGGGTTCGTATTAGGGTTAGGGTTATTAATACGGTATTAGGGTTAGGGTTAGTGTTAGGGTTAGTTTATGGATAGGGTTTTGGTTCATTTTAGGGTTATGGTTAGGATTAGGATATTAGGTTTAGGGTTAGGTTAGGGTAAGGGTTTTAGTATTAGGGTTTTGGTTAGGATTAGGGTTAGGTTAGGGTTAGGATATTAGGGTTAGGGTATTAGGGTTAGGGTTAGTTAGGGTTAGGGTTCTGTATAAGTGTTAGAGTTAAGGTTCGTGTTAGGGTTAGGGCTTGTGTAAGGGTTAGAGTTAGGTTAGGGTTAGGGTTAGAGTTAGTATTAGGGTTACGGTTAGGGTTTGGTTAGGGTTATGGTATTAAGGTTTGGGTTAGGGTTGGGTTAGGGTCTGTATTAGGGTTAGGGTTAGTGTTAGCGTTAGGGTTAGGTTAGGGTTAGGGAATTAGGGTTAGTTAGGGTTCATATTAGGGTTAGGGTTTATATTAGGGTTAGGGTTCGTATTAGGGTTAGGGTTAGATTAGTTTTAGGATTAGAGTTCGCATTATGTTAGGGTTAGTTAGGGTTAGGGTATTATGCTATTAGGGTTATGGTTCGTATTAGGGTTAGGGTTAGTGTTCCTATTAGGGTTAGGGTTTCTATTAGGGTTAGGGTTAGTGTTTTAGGGATTTAGGGTTAAGGTTATTAGATTAGGGTTAGGGTTACATAGGGTTAGGGTTAGTGTTAGTGTTAGTGTTAGGGTTAGGTTATGGATAGTGTTAGGGTTCGTATTAGGGTTAGGGTTAGGAATAGGGTATTATGGTTAGGGTTAGGGAGAGTTATAGGGTTAGGTTATGGATAGGGTTTTGGTTCATATTAGGGTTATGGTTAGGATTAGGATATTAGGGTTAGGGTTAAGTTAGGGTAAGGGTTTGGGTATTAGGGTTTTGGTTAGGATTAGGATTAGGTTAGGGTTAGGGTTAGAATATTAGGGTTAGGGTATTAGGATTAGGGTTAGTTAGGGTTAGGGTTCGTATAAGGGTTAGAGTTACGGTTCATATTAGGGTTAGGGTTCGTATTAGGGTTAGGGTAGCATCAGGGTTAGGGTTAGGTTATTAGGGTTAGGGTATTACTGTTAGGGTTAGGGTTAGTTAGGGTTAGGGTTAGAATTTTAGGGTATTAAGGTTAGGGTTAGGGTTCGTTTTAGGGTTCGTTTTATGGTTTGGGATAGGGTTCGTATTAGAGTTAGGGTTCGTATTAGGGTTAGGGTTAGTGTTTTAGGGTTTTAGTGTTAGGGTTAGGGTTATTAGGATAAGGGTTAGGATTATGGTTAGGGTTTAGGGTTCGTATTAGGGTTAAGGTTAGGGAAGCATTAGTGTTAGGGTTCATGTTAGGGTTAGGGTTTGTGTTAAGGTTAGGGTTCGTATTAGATGTATCAGGGTTATAGTTCGGGTTAGGATAGCATTAGAGATAGGGTTAGGGTTAGGCTAGGGTTAGGGTTAGGATTAGGGTTAGGGATATCCTAGGGTTAGGGTATTAGGGTTAGGGTTCATATTAGGGTTAGGTTTATGATTAGGGTTACGGATAGGTTAGGGCAATGGTTAGGGTATTAGGGCTAGGGTTAGTTTAGGGTATTAGGGTATTAGGGAAAGGGCATTAGGGTTAGGCGATTAGGGTTAGGGTTAAGGTTAGGGTTAGTTATTGTTAGGGTTTGTATTAGGGTTAGGGTTCGTATTAGGGTTAAGGTAGCATTAGGGTTAGGGTATTAGGGTTAGGGTTCGTATTAGGGTTAGGGTTAGAGTTAGGTTTTGTGTTAGATTTATGGTTAGGGTATTCGGGTTCGGGTTAGGGTTAGGGTTGGGTCAGGGTTAGGGTCGGCTCAGGGTTAGGGTCGGGTCAGGGTTTGTATTAGGGTTAGGGTTCATATTAGGGTTAGGGT
Source organism: Pseudophryne corroboree (assembly GCF_028390025.1). Classification (NCBI taxonomy): domain Eukaryota; kingdom Metazoa; phylum Chordata; class Amphibia; order Anura; family Myobatrachidae; genus Pseudophryne; species Pseudophryne corroboree. The sequence goes on from NW_026969849.1 coordinate 619,669, forward strand.
TCATATTAGAGTTAGGGTTAGGGATTGTGTTAGGCGTAGGGTTCATATTAGGGTTAGGGTTAGTGTTAGGTTAGGGTTAGGGTTTGTGTTAGGGTTAGGAATTGTGTAAGGGTTAGGGTTAGTTTAGGGTTAAGGTTAGGGTTAGGATTAGGGTTACAGTTAGGATTTGGTTAGGTTTAGGGTTATGGTATTAAGGTTAGGGTTAGGGTTAGGTTAGGGTTTGTATTAGGGTTAGGGTTAGTGTTAGGGTTAGGGTTAGGTTAGGGTTAAGGAATTAGGGTTAGGATTAGTTAGGGTTAGGGTTCATATTAGGGTTAGGGTTTGTATTAGGGTTAGGGTTCGTATTAGGGTTAGGGTTAGATTAGCTTTAGGATTAGGGTTCGCGTTATGTTAGGGTTAGTTAGGGTGAGGGTATTAGGCTATTAGGGTTATGGTTCATATTAGGGTTAGGGTTAGTGTTCCTATTAGAGTTAGGGTTTGTATTAGGGTTAGGGTTAGCATTTTACGGTTTTAGGGTTAGGGTTATTAGATTAGGGTTATGGTTACATAGGGTTAATGTTAGTGTTAGGTTATGGATAGTGTTAGGGTTCGTATTAGGGTTAAGGTTAGGATTAGGGAATTAGGGTTAGGGTAAGGGTTAGTGTTAGGGTTAGGTTATGGATAGGGTTTTGGTTCGTATTAGGGTTAGGGTTAGGATTAGGGTATTAGGGTTAGGGTTAGGTTAGGGTTAGGATTTGGGTATTAGGGTTTGGGTTAGGCTTAGGGTTAGGTTAGGGTTAGGGTTAGGAAATTAGGGTTAGGGTATTAGTGTTAGGGTTAGTTAGGGTTAGGGTTCGTATAAGGGTTAGAGTAGGGTTCGTATCAGGGTTAGGGTTCGTATTAGGGTTAGGGTAGCATTAGGGTTAGGGTTAGGTTATTAAGGTTAGGGTATTACGGTTAGGGTTAGGGTTAGTTAGGGTTAGGGTTAAGATATTAGGGTATTAGGGTTAGGGTTCGTATTAGGATTCGTTTTAGGGTTTGGGATAGGGTTCGTATTAGGGTTAGGGTTACGGTTCGTATTAGAGTTAGGGTTAGTGTTTTAGGGTTTTAGTGTTAGGGTTAGGGTTATTAGGATTAGGGTTAGGTTTAGGGTTAGGGGTTATGGTTCATATTAGGGTTAGGGTTAGGGTAGCGTTAGGGTTCGCGTTAGGGTTAGGGTTTGTGTTAGGGTCAGGGTGTATATTAGAGGTATTAGGGTTATAGTTAGGGTTAGGATAGCATTAGAGACAGGGTTAGGTTTAAGATAGGGTTAGGGTTAGGATTAGGATCAGGGTTATCCTAGGGTTAGGGTATAAGGGATAGCGTTCATATTAGGGTTAGGTTTATGGTTAAGGTAACGGATAGGTTAGGGCTAGGATTAAGGTATTAGGGTTAGGGTTAGTTTAGGGTTAGGGTATTAGGGAAAGGGTATTAGGGTTAGGGTATTAGGCTTAGGGTTGTGGTTAGGGTTAGTTATTGTTAAGGTTCGTATTAGGGTTAGGGTTCGTATTAGGGTTAGGGTAGCTTTAGGGTTAGGGTTCGCGTTAGGGTTAGGGTTAGTTAGTGTTAGGCTATTAGGGTATTAGGGTTAGGGTTAGGGTTAGGGTTAGTATTAGGGTTAGGGTTAGAGTTAGGTTTTTTGTTAGAGTTGTGGTTAGGGTATTCGGGTTTGGTTTAGGGTTGGGTCAGGGTTAGGGTCAGGGTCAGGGTTTGTATTAGGGTTAGGGTTCATATTAAAGTTTGGGTTAGGGTTTGTGTTAGGGGTAGGGTTCATATTAGTATTAGGGTTAGGGTTTGTGTTAGGGTTAGGGTAATAGGGTTAGCGTTGGGGTTAGGATATAAGTGTTAGGTTTAGTTAGGGTTCATATTAAGGTTAGGGTTAGCGTTTTAGGGTTAGAGTTAGGGTATTAGGGATAGAATTAGTATTTATGGTATTAGGATTAGGGTTAGGTTTAGGGTTACGGTTAGGGTTTGGTTAGGGTTAGGTCAGGGTTAGGTAATTAGGGTTAGGGTTAGTTAGGGTTAGGGTTCATATTATGGTTAGGGTTCGTATTAGGGTTAGGATTCGTATTAGTGTTATGGTTAGATTAGCTTTAGGATTAGGGGTCGCGTTATGTTAGGGTTAGTGTATTTTGGTTAGGGTTTGGTTAGGGTTAGATTTATGGTATTAAGGTGAGGGTTAGGATAGGGTTTGTATTAGGGTAAGGGTTAGTGTTTGGGTTAGGGTTAGGTTAGGGAATTAGGGTTAGGGTTAGTTAGGGTTAGGGTTCGTTTTAGAGTTAGGGTGTGTATTAGGGTTAGGGTTCGTATTAGGGTTAGGGTCAGTGTTTTAGGGTTTTAGTGTAAGGGTTATTAGGATTAGGGTTATGATTAGAGTAGTGTTAGGCTAAGGGTTCGTGTTAGGGTTAGTGTTAGAGTTAGGGTTTGTGTTTTAGTTAGGGTTAGGTTAGGGTTAGGGTTAGGATTAGGGTTACGGTTAGAGTTTGGTTAGGGTTAGGGTTATGGTATTAAGGTTAGGGTTAGGTTTAGGGTGTCGTTAGAGTTAGGGTTAGGGTTGGGTTAGGGTTAGGATTAGGGTTAGGGTTGGGTTAGGGTTAGGGTATTAGGGTTAGGTTTCATATTAGGGTTAGGGTTAGGGTTAGGTTAGGGTTAGGGTATTAGGGTTAGGGTAATAGGGTTGTTGTTAGTTTAGGGTTAGGTTAAGGGTATTAGGAACTGGTATTAGGTTTAGGGTTAGGGTATTAGGGTTAGGGTTAAGGTTAGGGTTCGTATTAGGGTTAGGGTTCATATTAGGGTTAGGATTAGGGTAAGGGTTTGTATTACGGTTAGGGTTAGAGTATCTTTAGGGTTAGGGTTCATGTTAGGGTTCGTGTTAGGGTTAGGGTTTTTGTAAGGGATAGGGTTAGGTTAGGGTTAGGGTTAGATTAGCTTTAGGGTTAGGGTTTGTATTATGTAAGGGTTAGTTACGGTTAGGGTAAGGTTAGTAAGGGTTAGGGTTAGGATATTGGGTTATTAGGGTTAGGGTTCGTATTAGGGTTAGGGTTGGGGTTCGTATTAGGGTGAGGGTCAGTGTTTTAGGGTTTTAGTGTTAGGGTTAGGGTTATTAGGATTAGGGTTAGGGTTAGAGTAGTGTTAGGGTTAGGGTTCGTGTTAGGGTTCATAATAGGGTTAGGGTAAGTGTTTTAGGGTTTTAGTGTTTGGGTTAGGGTTATTAGGATTAGCGTTAGGTTAGTGTTAGGGTTAGGATTAGGGTTATGGTTAGAGTTTGGTTAGGGTTATGGTATTAAGGATACGGTTAGGGTTAGGGTTCGTATTAGGGTTAGGGTTAGGGTTAGGATTATGGTATTAGGGTTAGGGTGTTAGGGTTAGTTAGGGTTAGGGTTCATATTAGGGTTAGGGTTCGTATTAGGGTTAGTTTTCGTATTAGAGTTAGGGTTAGTGTTCGTGTAAGGGGTAGGGTTCATATTAGGGTTAGGGTTAGAGTAGTGTTAGGGTTAGGGTTCGTGTTAGGGTTCATAATAGGGTTAGGGTAAGTGTTTTAGGGTTTTAGTGTTTGGGTTAGGGTTATTAGGATTAGCGTTAGGTTTGTGTTAGGGTTAGGATTAGGGTTATGGTTAGAGTTTGGTTAGGGTTATGGTATTAAGGATACATTTAGGGTTCGTATTAGGGTTAGGGTTAGGGTTAGGATTATGGTATTAGGGTTAGGGTTTTAGGGTTAGTTAGGGTTAGGGTTCATATTAGGGTTAGGGTTCGTATTAGGGTTAGTTTTCGTATTAGAGTTAGGGTTAGTGTTCGTGTAAGGGGTAGGGTTCATATTAGGGTTAGGGTTAGAGTTAGGTTAGGGTTAGGGTAATAGGGTTAGCGTTAGGGTTAGGATATAAGGGTTAGGGTTAGTTAGGGTTCATATTAAGGTTAGGGTTAGCATTTTAGGGTTAGGTTTAGGGTATTAGAAATAGAATTAGAATTTATGGTATTAGGGTTAGGGTTTGTGTTAGAGTTAGGGTTCATGTTAGTGTTAGGGTTAGGGTTTGTGTAAGGGTTAGGGTTAGGTTAGGGTTAGGATTAGGGTTATGGTTAGGGTTGGGTAAGGGATAGGGTTATGGTATTAAGGTTAGGGTTAGGGTTCGTACTAGGGTTAGGGTTAGGATTAGGTTATTAGTGTTAGGGTTAGGTTAGGGTTTGGGTTAGGTTAGGGTTAGGGTATTAGGGTTAGGGTTAGTTAGGGTTAGGGTTCATATTAGGGTTAGGGTTCGTATTAGGGTTAGTTTTCGTATTAGAGTTAGGGTTAGTGTTCGTGTAAGGGGTAGGGTTCATATTAGGGTTATGGTTAGAGTTAGGTTAGGGTTAGGGTAATAGGGTTAGCGTTAGGGTTAGGATATAAGGGTTAGGGTTAGTTAGGGTTCATATTAAGGTTAGGGTTAGCATTTTAGGGTTAGGGTTAGGGTATTAGAAATAGAATTAGAATTTATGGTATTAGGGTTAGGGTTTGTGTTAGAGTTAGGGTTCATGTTAGTGTTAGGGTTAGGGTTTGTGTAAGGGTTAGGGTTAGGTTAGGGTTAGGATTAGGGTTATGGTTAGGGTTGGGTAAGGGATAGGGTTATGGTATTAAGGTTAGGGTTAGGGTTCGTACTAGGGTTAGGGTTAGGATTAGGTTATTAGTGTTAGGGTTAGGTTAGGGTTTGGGTTAGGTTAGGGTTAGGGTATTAGGGTTAGGGTTAGTTAGGGTTTGGGTTCATATTAGGGTTATGGTTCGTATTAGGGTTCTGGTTCGTATTAGGGTTAGGGTTAGATTAGCTTTAGGATTAGGGTTCGCATTATGCTAGGGTTAGTTAGGGTTAGGGTATTAGGCTATTAGGGTTATGGTTCGTATTAGGGTTAGGGTTAGTGTTCCTATCAGGGTTAGGGTTTGTATTAGGGTTAGGGTTAGGGTGTTAGGGTTTTAGGGTTAAGGTTATTAGATTAGGGTTAAGGTTACATAGGGTTAGGGTTAGGGTTAGTGTTAGGGTTAGGTTATGGATAGTGTTAGGGTTCGTATTAGGGTTAGGGTTAGGGTTAATGTTAGGGTTAGGTTATGGATAGGGTTTTGGTTTATATTAGGGTTATGGTTAGGATTAGGGTATTAGGGTTAGGGTTAGGTTTGGGTAGGGGTTGGGTATTAGGGTTTTGGTTAGGATTAAGGTTAGGTTAGGGTTAGGGTTAGGATATTAGGGTTAGGGTATTAGGGTTAGGGTTAGTTAGGGTTAGGGTTCGTTTAAGGGTTAGAGTTAGGGTTCGTATTAGGGTTAGGGTAGCATTAGGGTTAGGGTAGCATTAGGGTTAGGATTAGGTTATTAGGGTTAGGGTATTACAGTTAGGATTAGGGTTAGGGTTAGAATATTAGGGTATTAGGGTTAGGGTTCGTATTAGAGTTCGGTTTATGGTTTGGGATAGGGTACGTATTAGGGTAAGGGTTCGTATTAGATTAGAGTTAGGGTTAGTGTTTTAGTGTTTTAGTGTTAGGGTTATTAGGATTAGGGTAAGGATTAGGGTTAGGGTTAGGGGTTAGGGTTTCTATTAGTGTTAAGGTTAGGGTAGCATTAGGGTTAGGGTTCGCGTTAGGGTTAGGGTTTGTGTTAGGGTTCGTATTAGAGGTATTAGGGTTATAGTTCGGGTTAGGATAGCATAAGAGATAGGGTTAGGATTAGGCTAGGGTTAGGGTTAGGATTAGGGTTAGGGATATCCTAGGGTTAGGGTATTAGGGTTAGGGTTCATATTAGGGTTAGGTTTATGGTTAGAATTACGGATAGGTTAGGGCTAGGGTTAGGGTATTAGGGTTTGGGTTAGTTTAGGGTTAGGGTATTAGGGAAAGGGTATTAGGGTTAGGGTATTAGGGTTAGGGTTAAGGTAAGGGTTAGTTATTGTTAGGGTTCGTATTAGGGTTAGGGATCGTATTAGGGTTAGGGAAGCATTAGGGTTAGTGTTCGCATTAGGGTTAGTTAGGGTTATCGTATTAGGGTTAGGGTTCGTATTAGGGTTAGTGTTCGTTTTAGAGTTAGGGTTATGGTTCGTGTAAGGGGTAGGTTCATATTAGGGTTAGGGTTAGAGTTAGGTTAGGGATAGGGTAATAGGGTTAGCGTTAGGGTTAGGATATAAGGGTTAGGGTTAGTTAGGGTTCATATTAAGGTTAGGGTTAGCGTTTTAGGATTAGGGTTAGGGTATTAGGGTTAGAATTAGAATTTATGGTATTAGGGTTAGGGTTTGTGTTAGGGTTAGGGTTCATCTTAGTGTTAAGGTTAGGGTTTGTGTAAGTGTTAGGGTTAGGATAGGGTTAGGATTAGGGTTACGGTTAGGGTTGGGTTAGGGTTAGGGTTATGGTATTAAGGTTAGGGTTAGGGTTAGGTTAGGGTTAGGGTTCGTACTACGGTTAGGGTTAGGGTTACGATTAGGGTATTAGTGTTAGGTTTAGGTTAGGGTTAAGGTTAGGTTAGGGTTAGGGTATTAGGGTTAGGGTTAGTTAGGGTTAGGGATCATATTAGGGCTAGGGTTCGTATTAGAGTTGGGGTTAGGGTTCGTATTAGGGTTTGGGTCAGTGTTTTAGGGTTTTAGGGTTAGGGTTAGGGTTATTATGATTAGGGTAAGAGAAGTGTTAGGGTTAGTGTTATAGTTAGGGTTTGTGTTGTAGTTAGCGTTAGGTTAGGGTTAGGGTTAGGATTAGGGTAACGGTTAGAGTTTGGTTAGGGTTAGGGTTATGGTATTTAGGATAGGGTGGTGTTAGAGTTAGGGTTAGGGTTAGGTAAGAGTTAGGGTTAGGATTAGGGTTGGGTTAGGGTTAGGGTATTAGGGTTAGGTTTCATATTAGGGTTAGGGTTACGGTTAGGTTAGGGTTAGTGTATTAGGGTTAGGATATTAGGGTTATGGTTAGTTTAGGGTTAGGTTAAGGGTATTAGGAAAGGGTATTAGGTTTAGGGTTAGGGTATTAGGGTTAGGGTATTAGGGTTAGGGTTAAGGTTAGCGTTAGTTAGTGTTAGGGTACGTATTAGGGATAGGGTTAGTATTAGGGTTAGGATTAGGGTAAGGATTTGTATTAGGGTTAGGTTTAGAGTATCTTTAGGGTTAGGGTTCGTGTTAGGGTTAGGGTTTTTGTAAGGGATAGGGTTAGGTTAGGGTTAGGGTTAGATTATCTTTAGGATTAGGGTTCGCATTAAGTTAGGGTTAGTTACGGTTAGGGTTAGGGTTAGTTAGGGTTAGGGTTAGGATATTAGTTATTAGGGTTAGGGTTCGTATTAGGGTTAGGGTTCGTATTAGGGTTAGGGTCAGTGTTTTAGGGTTTTAGTGTTAGGGTTATTAGGATTAGGGTTATGGTTAGAGTAGTGTTAGGGTTAAGGTTTGTGTTAGGGTTCGCATTAGGGTTAGGGTCAGTGTTTTAGGGATTTAGTGTTAGGGTTAGGGTTATTAGGATTAGGGTTAGGATAGGGTTAGGGTTAGGATTAGGGTTACGGTTAGAGTTTGGTTAGGGTTAGGGTTATGGTATTAAGGATAGGGTTAGGGTTGGGTTAGGGTTAGTGTTCGTATTAGGGTTAGGGTTAGGATTATGGTATTCGGGTTAGTGTTAGGGATAGTGTTAGAGTTAGGGTATTAGGGTTAGTTAGGGTTAGGGTTCATACAAGGGTTAGGGTTCGTATTAGGGTTAGTGTTCGTTTTAGAGTTAGGGTTAGGGTTCGTGTAAGGGGTAGGTTCATATTAGGGTTAGGGTTAGAGTTAGGTTAGGGATAGGGTAATAGGGTTAGCGTTAGGGTTAGGATATAAGGGTTAGGTAGGGTTCATATTAAGGTTAGGGTTAGCGTTTTAGGGTTAGGGTATTAGGGTTAGAATTAGAATTTATGGTATTAGGGTTAGGGTTTGTGTTAGGGTTAGGGTTCATGTTAGTGTTAGGGTTTGTGTAAGTGTTAGGGTTAGGTTAGGGTTAGGATTAGGGTTACGGTTAGGGTTGGGTTAGGGTTAGGGTTATGGTATTAAGGTTAGGGTTATGTTAGGGTTAGGGTTCGTACTAGGGTTAGGGTTAGGGTTACGGTTAGGGTATTAGTGTTAGGGTTAGGTTAGGGTTAAGGTTAGGTTAGGGTTAGGGTATTAGGGTTAGGGTTAGTTAGGTTTAGGGTTCATATTAGGGTTAGGGTTCGTATTAGGGTTAGGGTTAGATTAGCTTTAGGATTATAGTTCGCGTTATGTTAGGGTTAGTTAGGGTTAGGGTATTAGGCTATTAGTGTTATGGTTCGTATTAGGGTTAGGGTTTGTGTTCCTATTAGGGTTAGGGTTTGTATTAGGGTTAGGGTTTTAGGGTTTTAGGGTTAAGGTTATTAGATTAGGGTTAGGGTTACATAGGGTTAGGGTTAGTGTTAGGGTTAGGTTATGGATAGTGTTAGGGTTCGTATTAGGGTTAGGGTTAGGAATAGGGTATTAGGGATAGGGTTAGGGTTAGTGTTAGGGTTAGGTTATGGATAGGGTTTTGGTTCATATTAGGTTTATGGTTAGGATTAGGGTATTAGAGTTAGGTTAGGGTAAGGGTTTGGGTATTAGGGTTTTGGTTAGGATTAGGGTTAGGTTAGGGTTAGGGTTAGGATATTAGGGTTAGGGTATAAGGGTTAGGGTTAGTTATGGTTAGGGTTCGTATAAGGGTTAGAGTTAGGGTTCGTATTAGGGTTAGGGTAGCATTAGGGTTAGGGTTAGGTTATTAGGGTTAGGGTATTACGGTTAGGGTTAGGGTTAGGGCTAGTTAGGGTTAGGGTTAGGATATTAGGGTATTAGGGTTAGGGTTCGTATTAGGGTTCGGTTTAGGGTTTGAGATAGGATTCGTATTAGGGTTAGGGTTCGTATTAGGGTTAGGGTTAGTGTTTTAGTGTTATAGTGTTAGGATTAGGGTTATTAGCATTAGGGTTAGTGTTAGGGTTAGGATTATGGGTTAGGGTTCATATTAGAGTTAGGGTTAGGGTAGCATTAGGGTTAGGGTTCGCGTTAGGGTTAGGGTGTGTGTTAGGGTTAGGGTTCGTATTAGAGGTATTAGGGTAATAGTTCGGGTTAGGATAGCATTAGAGAATGGGTTAGGGTTAGGCTAGGGTTAGGGTTATAATTAGGGTTAGGGTTATCCTAGGGTTAGGGTATTCTGGTTAGAATTCATATTAGGGTTAGGTTTGGTTAGGGTTACGGATAGGTTAGGGCTAGGGTTAGGGTATTAGGGTTTGGGTTAGTTTAGGGTTAGGATATTAGGGAAAGGGTATTAGGGTTAGGGTCATAGGCGTGCGCAGAACATTTTGTTAGGGGGTGCACCCTCGGAGGGGTGTGTTTAGCATCGCCTATTGGGCATGTTTAGCACCGCCTTTTGGCACTCAATGCAATAAATATCACATACCACAAGGGACATGGTCACTGCAAATGGGGGGTGTCAAAATGACACACCATCTGTTTCTAATCACTCTGGGAGCATTACTTTCCCTTCCATATGCACCTTGCCTATATGGTGGTTTCTTAGAACTGGAAACCTCTAAAAAAATGTCCTCCTTGGTAAGACTGCGTCTTCAGTCAATAATCACTATTCATGTAGGAAATTACATGGTCCACAAGATGCCTGTTTGTGCAGGAATATAACTAAGATCATCATCATGCAACAGAGGTTCAACCAGACTCGTGTCACCTCCTGCCCCCTTTGTCTCTCAGCCACACCATCTCCTCTCGGCGTCAGCCTTTAACCCCCACCATCATCCCCTCCCTGTGCCGCCTCTCATCCACACCATCATTTCCCGCCTGTGTCTCCTTGCCACTCTCACAATCCACATCAATTTGTGTCTCTCAGCCTGCCTCTTCACTCTGTAGTGCCCCTTACACAATGCCGATACTTGCAGTGCCCCTTACACAATGCCCATAGTAGTAGTGCCTCTTACACAGGGGCAGATCCAGAAAAAATATGACAAGGGGGCACCAAAATGGGGAAGGGGGAGGTTTTTTTGCACGTGCTCCTTGAAAAGTGGGTGTGGCCTTACAGCAAGGGGCGGTAGGCAGAAAGGTCTGGTAGGTGATGGTGAGTGTCTGCGGAATGATGTTGTGGGCAGTGGTGCAAGTAGAGAAAATGCCTTAGTGGTACTTTGAGCAAAAAACAAAACAAAAAAACTTGGCTACTCGAAACAGGGACATATCAGCATGACACGCCACCCGTTTTCGGCACTACGGGAGCATTCCTCTTCATTCTATTCCAAATACACCTTACCAACATATTGGTTTCACAGCAACGGGGAACCTTTGAAGAAACAGATCCTCCCAGGGAAGACAGTGGGGTAAATTTACTAAGCTCCCGATTTTGACCGAGATGCCGTTTTTTCATCAAAGTGTCATCTCGGTAATTTACTAAGCAATAATCACGGCAGTGATGAGGGCATTCGTAATATTTTGAAGTCCTAGGGAAAAAATAACGAATGAATACACCGGGGTAAATTTACTAAGCTCCCGATTTTGACCGAGATGCCGTTTTTTCATCAAAGTGTCATCTCGGTAATTTACTAAGCAATAATCACGGCAGTGATGAGGGCATTCGTAATATTTTGAAGTCCTAGGAAAAAAATCACAAATGAATACACCATCGGTCAAAACTCGGCTGTTTAAGTATGAATCTCTGTCATTTACTAAGAAGTGCAAAGCAAAAAAAAACCAAACACTGCCGTGAAAAATTACAACTCGTAAAAAAGTGCTAAAAAAAAACAGACCTTTTTTTTTTTATTCGTGATTGGATAGGCATGCACGGATCCATGAGATCCGTGCATGTATATCAGTGGGAAGGGGTGGGAAAGTGCTTATTTTTTCAAAAAAAATTGCGTGGGGTCCCCCCTCCTAAGCATAACCAGCCTCGGGCTCTTTGAGCCGATCCTGGTTGCAGAAATATGGTGAAAAAATTGACAGGGGTTCCCCCATATTTAAGCAACCAGCATCGGGCTCTGCGCCTGGTCCTGGTTCCAAAAATACGGGGGACAAAAAGAGTAGGGGTCCCCCGTATTTTTAAAACCAGCACCGGGCTCCACTAGCTGGACAGATAATGCCACAGCCGGGGGTCACTTTTATATAGTGCCCTGCGGCCGTGGCATCAAAAATCCAACTAGTCACCCCTGGCTGGGGTACCCTGGGGGAGTGGGGACCCCTTCAATCAAGGGGTCCCCCCCCAGCCACCCAAGGGCCAGGGGTGAAGCCCGAGGCTGTCCCCCCCCATCCAATGGGCTGCGGATGGGGGGGCTGATAGCCTTTGTTGTAAAAGAAAAGATATTGTTTTTAGTAGCAGTACTACAAGTCCCAGCAAGCCTCCCCCGCATGCTGGTACTTGGAGAACCACAAGTACCAGCATGCGGCGGAAAAACGGGCCTGCTGGTACCTGTAGTACTACTACTAAAAAAATACCCAAAAAAACACAAGACACACACACCGTGAAAGTATAATTTTATTACATACATACACACATACATACATACTTACCTTATGTTCCCACGCAGGTCGGTCCTCTTCTCCAGTAGAATCCAAGGGGTACCTGTTGAAGAAATTATACTCACGAGATCCAGGGGTCCAGGGTCCTCGGGGAATCCAGGTGTAATCCAAGTACTTGAAAAAAATAACAAAACGGACACCCGAGCCATGCACTAAAAGGGGACCCATGTTTGCACATGGATCCCCTTTTCCCGACTGCCAGAAACCCACTCTGACTGATGTCTAAGTGGGTTTCTTCAGCCAATCAGGGAGTGCCACGTTGTAGCACTCTCCTGATCGGCTGTGTGCTCCTGTACTGAGTGACAGGCGGCACACGGCAGTGTTACAATGTAGCGCCTATGCGCTCCATTCTAACCAATGCTGGGAACTTTCTGCTCAGCGGTGACGTCACTTTAGGTCAACCGCAGGGCAGAAAGTTCCCAGCATTGGTTACAATGGAGCGCATAGGCGCTACATTGTAACACTGCCGTGTGCCGCCTGTCACTCAGTACAGGAGCACACAGCCGATCAGGAGAGTGCTACAACGTGGCACTCCCTGATTGGCTGAAGAAACCCACTTAGACATCAGTCAGAGTGGGTTTCTGGCAGTCGGGAAAAGGGGATCCATGTGCAAACATGGGTCCCCTTTTAGTGCGTGGCTCGGGTGTCCGTTTTGTTATTTTTTTCAAGTACGTGGATTACACCTGGATTCCCCGAGGACCCTGGACCCCTGGATCTCGTGAGTATAATTTCTTCAACAGGTACCCCTTGGATTCTACTGGAGAAGAGGACCGACCTGTGTGGGAACATAAGGTAAGTATGTATGTATGTGTGTATGTATGTAATAAAATTATACTTTCACGGTGTGTGTGTCTTGTGTTTTTTTGGGTATTTTTTTAGTAGTAGTACTACAGGTACCAGCGGGCCCGTTTTTCCGCCGCATGCTGGTACTTGTGGTTCTCCAAGTACCAGCATGCGGGGGAGGCTTGCTGGGACTTGTAGTACTGCTACTAAAAACAATATCTTTTCTTTTACAACAAAGGCTATCAGCCCCCCCATCCGCAGCCCATTGGATGGGGGGGACAGCCTCGGGCTTCACCCCTGGCCCTTGGGTGGCTGGGGGGGGGGACCCCTTGATTGAAGGGGTCCCCACTCCCCCAGGGTACCCCGGCCAGGGGTGACTAGTTGGATTTTTGATGCCACGGCCGCAGGGCACTATATAAAAGTGACCCCCGGCTGTGGCATTATCTGTCCAGCTAGTGGAGCCCGGTGCTGGTTTTAAAAATACGGGGGACCCCTACTCTTTTTGTCCCCCGTATTTTTGGAACCAGGACCAGGCGCAGAGCCCGATGCTGGTTGCTTAAATATGGGGGAACCCCTGTCATTTTTTTTCCAATATTTCGGCAACCAGGATCGGCTCAAAGAGCCCGAGGCTGGTTATGCTTAGGAGGGGGTACCCCACGCAATTTTTTTTTAAATATTTGACAGTGTTTAATTTAAAAAAAAAAAAAAAAAATGAACCCCAGCACGGATCACACAGATCCGGCCGAGATTCATTGTAAAAAAGTCGGCAGTGTTTTGCTAATCACTGCCGTAAAAATAGAAAAAAAACCACGAATGACATCGACATCGGAACAAAAGAAAAACCCGAATACGACAGCTTAGTAAATTAGTCGTAATCAATTCAAAAAGTTGCAGTTTTACACTTTCGATGTCATTCGTGATTGAACTTTGACCTGAAACGGGAAAATACGAATCTTAGTAAATTTACCCCAGTGTCTTCAGTCGGTATTCATTATTCATGTAGGAGATCACCTGGTCCCGAAGATGCCTGTTTGTGTAGGAATATAACCAATGCATCATCAAACAAAGGTTCAACCAGACTCATGCCTCCTGTGTTACTCCATGCCCCCCGTACCCACTCCAGCTTCCTGCTCCTTGTATGTCATCAGCCTCCTGTTTTTCCAGCCTCCAGCACGCTATCACTCCAACACCCCCTCCCATGTCCCTCAGCCTGCCCCACACTCTCCGTCCCTCAGCCTGCTCCACACTCTGCGTCCCTCAGCCTGCCCCACACTCTGCGTCCTTCAGCCTGTCCCACACTCTTCCTCCCTCAGCCTCCCCACACTCTGCGTCCCCCACATTCTTCCTCCCTCAGCCTGCCCCACACTCTGCGTCCCTCAGCCTGCCCCACACTCTGCGTCCCTCAGCCTGTCCCACACTCTTCCTCCCTCAGCCTCCCCCACACTCTGCATCCCCCACGTTCTTCCTCCCTCAGCCTGCCCCACACTCTGCATCCCCCACATTCTTCCTCCCTCAGCCTGCCCCACACTCTGCGTCCCCCACATTCTTCCTCCCTCAGCCTGCCCCACACTCTGCGTCCCCCACATTCTTCCTCCCTTAGCCTGCCCCACACTCTGCGTCCCTCAGCCTGCCCCACACTCTGCGTCCCCCACATTCTTCCTCCCTCAGCCTGCCCCACACTCTGCGTCCTTCAGCCTGTCCCACACTCTTCCTCCCTCAGCCTCCCCCACACTCTGCGTCCCCCACATTCTTCCTCCCTCAGCCTGCCCCACACTCTGCGTCCCTCAGCCTGCCCCACACTCTGCGTCCCTCAGCCTGTCCCACACTCTTCCTCCCTCAGCCTCCCCCACACTCTGCATCCCCCACGTTCTTCCTCCCTCAGCCTGCCCCACACTCTGCATCCCCCACATTCTTCCTCCCTCAGCCTGCCCCACACTCTACGTCCCCCACATTCTTCCTCCCTCAGCCTGCCCCACACTCTGCGTCCCCCACATTCTTCCTCCCTCAGCCTGCCCCACACTCTGCGTCCCCCACACTCTTCCTCCCTCAGCCTGCCCCACACTCTGCATCCCCCACATTCTTCCTCCCTCAGCCTGCCCCACACTCTGCGTCCCTCAGCCTGCCCCACACTCTGCGTCCCTCAGCCTGTCCCACACTCTTCCTCCCTCAGCCTCCCCCACACTCTGCATCCCCCACGTTCTTCCTCCCTCAGCCTGCCCCACTCTCTGCGTCCCCCACATTCTTCCTCCCTCAGCCTGCCCCACACTCTGCGTCCCCCACATTCTTCCTCCCTCAGCCTGCCCCACACTCTGCATCCCCCACATTCTTCCTCCCTCAGCCTGCCCCACACTCTGCGTCCCTCAGCCTGCCCCACACTCTGCGTCCCCCACATTCTTCCTCCCTCAGCCTGCCCCACACTCTGCGTCCCTCAGCCTGCCCCACACTCTGCGTCCCTCAGCCTGTCCCACACTCTTCCCTCCTCAGCCTCCCCCACACTCTGCATCCCCCACATTCTTCCTCCCTCAGCCTGCCCCACACTCTACGTCCCCCACATTCTTCCTCCCTCAGCCTGCCCCACACTCTGCGTCCCCCACATTCTTCCTCCCTCAGCCTGCCCCACACTCTGCGTCCCCCACACTCTTCCTCCCTCAGCCTGCCCCATACTCTGCATCCCCCACATTCTTCCTCCCTCAGCCTGCCCCACACTCTGCGTCCCCCACATTCTTCCTCCCTCAGCCTGCCCCACACTCTGCATCCCCCACATTCTTCCTCCCTCAGCCTGCCCCACACTCTGCGTCCCTCAGCCTGCCCCACACTCTGCGTCCCCCACATTCTTCCTCCCTCAGCCTGCCCCACACTCTGCGTCCCTCAGCCTGCCCCACACTCTGCGTCCCTCAGCCTGTCCCACACTCTTCCTCCCTCAGCCTCCCCCACACTCTGCATCCCCCACATTCTTCCTCCCTCAGCCTGCCCCACACTCTACGTCCCCCACATTCTTCCTCCCTCAGCCTGCCCCACACTCTGCGTCCCCCACATTCTTCCTCCCTCAGCCTGCCCCACACTCTGCGTCCCCCACACTCTTCCTCCCTCAGCCTGCCCCACACTCTGCATCCCCCACATTCTTCCTCCCTCAGCCTGCCCCACACTCTGCGTCCCCCACATTCTTCCTCCCTCAGCCTGCCCCACACTCTGCGTCCCTCAGCCTGCCCCACACTCTGCGTCCCTCAGCCTGTCCCACACTCTTCCTCCCTCAGCCTCCCCCACACTCTGCATCCCCCACATTCTTCCTACCTCAGCCTGCCCCACACTCTACGTCCCCCACATTCTTCCTCCCTCAGCCTGCCCCACACTCTGCGTCCCTCAGCCTGTCCCACACTCTTCCTCCCTCAGCCTCCCCCACACTCTGCATCCCCCACACTCTTCTTCCCTCAGCCTGCCCCACACTCTGCATCCCCCACATTCTTCCTCCCTCAGCCTGCCCCACACTCTGCGTCCCTCAGCCTGCCCCACACTCTGCGTCCCTCAGCCTGTCCCACACTCTTCCTCCTTCAGCCTCCCCCACACTCTGCATCCCCCACGTTCTTCCTCCCTCAGCCTGCCCCACACTCTGCGTCCCCCACATTCTTCCTCCCTCAGCCTGCCCCACACTCTGCGTCCCCCACATTCTTCCTCCCTCAGCCTGCCCCACACTCTGCATCCCCCACATTATTCCTCCCTCAGCCTGCCCCACACTCTGCGTCCCCCACATTCTTCCTCCCTCAGCCTGCCCCACACTCTGCGTCCCTCAGCCTGCCCCACACTCTGCATCCCTCAGCCTGTCCCACACTCTTCCTCCCTCAGCCTCCCCCACACTCTGCATCCCCCACATTCTTCCTACCTCAGCCTGCCCCACACTCTACGTCCCCCACATTCTTCCTCCCTCAGCCTGCCCCACACTCTGCGTCCCTCAGCCTGTCCCACACTCTTCCTCCCTCAGCCTCCCCCACACTCTGCATCCCCCACATTCTTCCTCCCTCAGCCTGCCCCACACTCTACGTCCCCCACATTCTTCCTCCCTCAGCCTGCCCCACACTCTGCGTCCCCCACATTCTTCCTCCCTCAGCCTGCCCCACACTCTGCGTCCCCCACACTCTTCTTCCCTCAGCCTGCCCCACACTCTGCATCCCCCACATTCTTCCTCCCTCAGCCTGCCCCACACTCTGCGTCCCTCAGCCTGCCCCACACTCTGCGTCCCTCAGCCTGTCCCACACTCTTCCTCCTTCAGCCTCCCCCACACTCTGCATCCCCCACGTTCTTCCTCCCTCAGCCTGCCCCACACTCTGCGTCCCCCACATTCTTTCTCCCTCAGCCTGCCCCACACTCTGCGTCCCCCACATTCTTCCTCCCTCAGCCTGCCCCACACTCTGCATCCCCCACATTCTTCCTCCCTCAGCCTGCCCCACACTCTGCGTCCCCCACATTCTTCCTCCCTCAGCCTGCCCCACACTCTGCGTCCCTCAGCCTGCCCCACACTCTGCATCCCTCAGCCTGTCCCACACTCTTCCTCCCTCAGCCTCCCCCACACTCTGCATCCCCCACATTCTTCCTACCTCAGCCTGCCCCACACTCTACGTCCCCCACATTCTTCCTCCCTCAGCCTGCCCCACACTCTGCGTCCCCCACATTCTTCCTCCCTCAGCCTGCCCCACACTCTGCGTCCCCCACATTCTTCCTCCCTCAGCCTGCCCCACACTCTGCGTCCCTCAGCCTGCCCCACACTCTGCGTCCCTCAGCCTGCCCCACACTCTGCGTCCCCCACATTCTTCCTCCCTCAGCCTGCCCCACACTCTGCGTCCCTCAGCCTGCCCCACACTCTGCGTCCCTCAGCCTGTCCCACACTCTTCCTCCCTCAGCCTCCCCCACACTCTGCATCCCCCACATTCTTCCTCCCTCAGCCTGCCCCACACTCTACGTCCCCCACATTCTTCCTCCCTCAGCCTGCCCCACACTCTGCGTCCCCCGCATTCTTCCTCCCTCAGCCTGCCCCACACTCTGCGTCCCCTACACTCTTCCTCCCTCAGCCTGCCCCACACTCTGCATCCCCCACATTCTTCCTCCCTCAGCCTGCCCCACACTCTGCGTCCCTCAGCCTGCCCCACACTCTGCGTCGCTCAGCCTGTCCCACACTCTTCCTCCCTCAGCCTCCCCCACACTCTGCATCCCCCACGTTCTTCCTCCCTCAGCCTGCCCCACACTCTGCGTCCCCCACATTCTTCCTCCCTCAGCCAGCCCCACACTCTGCATCCCCCACATTCTTCCTCCCTCAGCCTGCCCCACACTCTGCGTCCCTCAGCCTGCCCCACACTCTGCGTCCCCCACATTCTTCCTCCCTCAGCCTGCCCCACACTCTGCGTCCCTCAGCCTGCCCCACACTCTGCGTCCCTCAGCCTGTCCCACACTCTTCCTCCCTCAGCCTCCCCCACACTCTGCATCCCCCACATTCTTCCTACCTCAGCCTGCCCCACACTCTACGTCCCCCACATTCTTCCTCCCTCAGCCTGCCCCACACTCTGCGTCCCTCAGCCTGTCCCACACTCTTCCTCCCTCAGCCTCCCCCACACTCTGCATCCCCCACATTCTTCCTCCCTCAGCCTGCCCCACACTCTACGTCCCCCACATTCTTCCTCCCTCAGCCTGCCCCACACTCTGCGTCCCCCACATTCTTCCTCCCTCAGCCTGCCCCACACTCTGCGTCCCCCACATTCTTCCTCCCTCAGCCTCCCCCACACTCTGCATCCCCCACATTCTTCCTACCTCAGCCTGCCCCACACTCTACGTCCCCCACATTCTTCCTCCCTCAGCCTGCCCCACACTCTGCGTCCCTCAGCCTGTCCCACACTCTTCCTCCTTCAGCCTCCCCCACACTATGCATCCCCCACGTTCTTCCTCCCTCAGCCTGCCCCACACTCTGCGTCCCCCACATTCTTCCTCCCTCAGCCTGCCCCACACTCTGCGTCCCCCACATTCTTCCTGCCTCAGCCTGCCCCACACTCTGCATCCCCCACATTCTTCCTCCCTCAGCCTGCCCCACACTCTGCGTCCCCCACATTCTTCCTCCCTCAGCCTGCCCCACACTCTGCGTCCCTCAGCCTGCCCCACACTCTGTGTCCCTCAGCCTGTCCCACACTCTTCCTCCCTCAGCCTGCCCCACACTCTGCGTCCCCCACACTCTTCCTCCCTCAGCCTGCCCCACACTCTGCATCCCCCACATTCTTCCTCCCTCAGCCTGACCCACACTCTGCGTCCCTCAGCCTGCCCCACACTCTGCGTCCCTCAGTCTGCCCCACACTCTGCGTCCCTCAGCCTGTCCCACACTCTTCCTCCCTCAGCCTCCCCCACACTCTGCATCCCCCACATTCTTCCTCCCTCAGCCTGCCCCACACTCTGCGTCCCCCACATTCTTCCTCCCTCAGCCTCCCCACACTCTGCGTCCCCCACATTCTTCCTCCCTCAGCCTGCCCCACACTCTGCGTCCCTCAGCCTGCCCCACACTCTGCGTCCCTCAGCCTGCCCCACACTCTGCTTCCCCCACATTCTTCCTCCCTCAGCCTGCCCGACACTCTGCGTCCCTCACATTCTTCCTCCCTCAGCCTGCCCCACACTCTGCGTCCCCCACATTCTTCCTCTCTCAGTCTACTCTGCATCCCCCACATTATTCCTCCCTCTGCCTTCCCCACACTCTGCGTCCCCCACATTCTTCCTCCCTCAGCCTGCACCACACTCTGCATCCCCCACATTCTTCCTCCCTCAGCCTGCCCCACACTCTGCGTCCCCCACACTCTTCCTCCCTCAGCCTGCCCCACACTCTGCATCCCTCACATTCTTCCTCCCTCAGCCTGCCCCACACTCTGCGTCCCCCACATTCTTCCTCCCTCAGCTTGCCCCACACTCTGCATCCCCCACATTCTTCCTCCCTCAGCCTGCCCCACACTATGCGTCCCTCACATTCTTCCTCCCTCAGCCTGCCCCACACTCTGCGTCCCTCAGCCTGCCCCACACTCTGCATCCCTCACATTCTTCCTACATCAGCCTGCCCCACACTCTGCGTCCCTCAGCCTGCCCCACACTCTGCGTCCCTCAGCCTGTCCCACACTCTTCCTCCCTCAGCCTCCCCCACACTCTGCATCCCCCACATTCTTCCTCCCTCAGCCTGCCCCACACTCTACGTCCCCCACATTCTTCCTCCCTCAGCCTGCCCCACACTCTGCGTCCCCCACATTCTTCCTCCCTCAGCCTGCCCCACACTCTGTGTCCCCCACACTCTTCCTCTCTCAGCCTGCCCCACACTCTGCATCCCCCACATTCTTCCTCCCTCAGCCTGCCCCACACTCTGCGTTCCTCAGCCTGCCCCACACTCTGCGTCCCTCAGCCTGTCCCACACTCTTCCTCCTTCAGCCTCCCCCACACTCTGCATCCCCCACGTTCTTCCTCCCTCAGCCTGCCCCACACTCTGCGTCCCCCACATTCTTCCTCCCTCAGCCTGCCCCACACTCTGCGTCCCCCACATTCTTCCTGCCTCAGCCTGCCCCACACTCTGCATCCCCCACATTCTTCCTCCCTCAGCCTGCCCCACACTCTGCGTCCCCCACATTCTTCCTCCCTCAGCCTGCCCCACACTCTGCGTCCTTCAGCCTGCCCCACACTCTGTGTCCCTCAGCCTGTCCCACACTCTTCCTCCCTCAGCCTCCCCCACACTCTGCATCCCCCACATTCTTCCTACCTCAGCCTACCCCACACTCTACGTCCCCCACATTCTTCCTCCCTCAGCCTGCCCCACACTCTGCGTCCCCCACATTCTTCCTCCCTCAGCTTGCCCCACACTCTGCGTCCCCCACACTCTTCCTCCCTCAGCCTGCCCCACACTCTGCATCCCCCACATTCTTCCTCCCTCAGCCTGACCCACACTCTGCGTCCCTCAGCCTGCCCCACACTCTGCGTTCCTCAGTCTGCCCCACACTCTGCGTCCCTCAGCCTGTCCCACACTCTTCCTCCCTCAGCCTCCCCCACACTCTGCATCCCCCACATTCTTCCTCCCTCAGCCTGCCCCACACTCTGCGTCCCCCACATTCTTCCTCCCTCAGCCTGCCCCACACTCTGCTTCCCCCACATTCTTCCTCCCTCAGCCTGCCCCACACTCTGCATCCCTCACATTCTTCCTCCCTCAGCCTGCCCCACACTCTGCGTCCCCCACATTCTTCCTCTCTCAGTCTACTCTGCATCCCCCACATTATTCCTCCCTCTGCCTTCCCCACACTCTGCGTCCCCCACATTCTTCCTCCCTCAGCCTGCACCACACTCTGCATCCCCCACATTCTTCCTCCCTCAGCCTGCCCCACACTCTGCGTCCCCCACACTCTTCCTCCCTCAGCCTGCCCCACACTCTGCATCCCTCACATTCTTCCTCCCTCAGCCTGCCCCACACTCTGCGTCCCCCACATTCTTCCTCCCTCAGCTTGCCCCACACTCTGCATCCCCCACATTCTTCCTCCCTCAGCCTGCCCCACACTCTGCGTCCCTCACATTCTTCCTCCCTCAGCCTGCCCCACACTCTGCGTCCCTCAGCCTGCCCCACACTCTGCATCCCTCACATTCTTCCTCCCTCAGCCTGCCCCACACTCTGCGTCCCTCAGCCTGCCCCACACTCTGCGTCCCTCAGCCTTCCCACACTCTGCGTCCCTCAGCCTGTCCCACACTCTTCTTCCCTCAGCCTCCCCCACACTCTGCATCCCCCACATTCTTCCTCCCTCAGCCTGCCCCACACTCTGCGTCCCCCACATTCTTCCTCCCTCAGCCTGCCCCACACTCTGCGTCCCCCACAATCTTCCTCCCTCAGCCTGCACCACACTCTGCGTCCCCCACATTCTTCCTCCATCAGCCTGTCCCACACTCTGCGTCCCTCAGCCTGCCCCACACTCTGCGTCCCTCAGCCTGCCCCACACTCTGCGTCCCTCACATTCTTCCTCCCTCAGCCTGCCCCACACTCTGCGTCCCCCACATTCTTCCTCCCTCAGCCTGCCCCACACTCTGCTTCCCTCACATTCTTCCTCCCTCAGCCTGCCCCACACTCTGCATCCCTCACATTCTTCCTCCCTCAGCCTGCCCCACACTCTGCGTCCCTCACATTCTTCCTCCCTCAGCCTGCCCCACACTCTGCGTCCCCCACATTCTTCCTCCCTCAGCTTGCCCCACACTCTGCATCCCCCACATTCTTCCTCCCTCAGCCTGCCCCACACTCTGCTTCCCTCACATTCTTCCTCCCTCAGCCTGCCCCACACTCTGCATCCCTCACATTCTTCCTCCCTCAGCCTGCCCCACACTCTGCGTCCCTCACATTCTTCCTCCCTCAGCCTGCCCCACACTCTGTGTCCCTCACATTCTTCCTCCCTCAGCCTGCCCCACACTCTGCTTCCCTCACATTCTTCCTCCCTCAGCCTGCCCCACACTCTGCATCCCTCACATTCTTCCTCCCTCAGACTGCCCCACACTCTGCGTCCCTCACATTCTTCCTCCCTCAGCCTGCCCCACACTCTGCGTCCCTCACATTCTTCCTCCCTCAGCCTGCCCCACACTCTGCATCCCTCACATTCTTCCTCCCTCAGCCTGCCCCACACTCTGCGTCCCTCACATTCTTCCTCCCTCAGCCTGCCCCACACTCTGCGTCCCCCACATTCTTCCTCCCTCAGCTTGCCCCACACTCTGCATCCCCCACATTCTTCCTCCCTCAGCCTGCCCAACACTCTGCGTCCCTCAGCCTGCCCCACACTCTGCGTCCCTCACATTCTTCCTCCCTCAGCCTGCCCCACACTCTGCGTCCCTCAGCCTGCCCCACACTCTGCATCCCTCTCATTCTTCTTCCCTCAGCCTGCCCCACACTCTGCGTCCCTCAGCCTGCCCCACACTCTGCGTCCCTCAGCCTTCCCCACACTCTGCGTCCCTCAGCCTGTCCCACACTCTTCTTCCCTCAGCCTCCCCCACACTCTGCATCCCCCACATTCTTCCTCCCTCTGCCTGCCCCACACTCTGCGTCCCCCACATTCTTCCTCCCTCAGCCTGCCCCACACTCTGCGTCCCCCACATTCTTCCTCCCTCAGCCTGCCCCACACTCTGCGTCCCTCACATTCTTCCTCCCTCAGCCTGCCCCACACTCTGCGTCCCCCACATTCTTCCTCCCTCAGCTTGCCCCACACTCTGCATCCCCCACATTCTTCCTCCCTCAGCCTGCCCCACACTCTGCGTCTCTCAGCCTGCCCCACACTCTGCGTCCCTCACATTCTTCCTCCCTCAGCCTGCCCCACACTCTGCGTCCCTCAGCCTGCCCCACACTCTGCATCCCTCTCATTCTTCCTCCCTCAGCCTGCCCCACACTCTGCGTCCCTCAGCCTGCCCCACACTCTGCGTCCCTCAGCCTTCCCCACACTCAGCGTCCCTCAGCCTGTCCCACACTCTTCTTCCCTCAGCCTCCCCCACACTCTGCATTCCCCACATTCTTCCTCCCTCTGCCTGCCCCACACTCTGCGTCCCCCACATTCTTCCTCCCTCAGCCTGCCCCACACTCTGCGTCCCCCACATTCTTCCTCCCTCAGCCTGCCCCACACTCTGCGTCCCCCACATTCTTCCTCCCTCAGCCTGTCCCACACTCTGCGTCCCTCAGCCTGCCCCACACTCTGCGTCCCTCAGCCTGCCCCACACTCTGCGTCCCTCACATTCTTCCTCCCTCAGCCTACCCCACACTCTGCGTCCCTCACATTCTTCCTCCCTCAGCCTGCCCCACACTCTGCATCCCTCACATTCTTCCTCCCTCAGCTTGCCCCACACTCTGCGTCCCTCACATTCTTCCTCCCTCAGCCTGCCCCACACTCTGCATCCCTCACATTCTTCCTCCCTCAGCCTGCCCCACACTCTGCGTCCCTCACATTCTTTCTCCCTCAGCCTGCCCCACACTCTGAGTCCCTCAGCCTGCCCCACACTCTGCGTCCCTCAGCCTGTCCCACACTCTTCCTCCCTCAGCCTCCCCCACACTCTGCATCCCCCACGTTCTTCCTCCCTCAGCCTGCCCCACACTCTGCGTCCCCCACATTCTTCCTCCCTCAGCCTGCCCCACACTCTGCATCCCCCACATTCTTCCTCCCTCAGCCTGCCCCACACTCTGCGTCCCTCAGCCTGCCCCACACTCTGCGTCCCTCAGCCTGTCCCACACTCTTCCTCCCTCAGCCTCCCCCACACTCTGCATCCCCCACATTCTTCCTACATCAGCCTGCCCCACACTCTACGTCCCCCACATTCTTCCTCCCTCAGCCTGCCCCACACTCTGCGTCCCTCAGCCTGTCCCACACTCTTCCTCCCTCAGCCTCCCCCACACTCTGCATCCCCCACATTCTTCCTCCCTCAGCCTGCCCCACACTCTACGTCCCCCACATTCTTCCTCCCTCAGCCTGCCCCACACTCTGCGTCCCCCACATTCTTCCTCCCTCAGCCTGCCCCACACTCTGCGTCCCCCACACTCTTCTTCCCTCAGCCAGCCCCACACTCTGCATCCCCCACATTCTTCCTCCCTCAGCCTGCCCCACACTCTGCGTCCCTCAGCCTGCCCCACACTCTGCGTCCCTCAGCCTGTCCCACACTCTTCCTCCTTCAGCCTCCCCCACACTCTGCATCCCCCACGTTCTTCCTCCCTCAGCCTGCCCCACACTCTGCGTCCCCCACATTCTTCCTCCCTCAGCCTGCCCCACACTCTGCGTCCCCGACATTCTTCCTCCCTCAGCCTGCCCCACACTCTGCATCCCCCACATTCTTCCTCCCTCAGCCTGCCCCACACTCTGCGTCCCCCACATTCTTCCTCCCTCAGCCTGCCCCACACTCTGCGTCCCTCAGCCTGCCCCACACTCTGCGTCCCTCAGCCTGTCCCACACTCTTCCTCCCTCAGCCTCCCCCACACTCTGCATCCCCCACATTCTTCCTACCTCAGCCTGCCCCACACTCTACGTCCCCCACATTCTTCCTCCCTCAGCCTGCCCCACACTCTGCGTCCCCCACATTCTTCCTCCCTCAGCCTGCCCCACACTCTGCGTCCCCCACATTCTTCCTCCCTCAGCCTGCCCCACACTCTGCGTCCCTCAGCCTGCCCCACACTCTGCGTCCCCCACATTCTTCCTCCCTCAGCCTGCCCCACACTCTGCGTCCCTCAGCCTGCCCCACACTCTGCGTCCCTCAGCCTGTCCCACACTCTTCCTCCCTTAGCCTCCCCCACACTCTGCATCCCCCACATTCTTCCTCCCTCAGCCTGCCCCACACTCTACGTCCCCCACATTCTTCCTCCCTCAGCCTGCCCCACACTCTGCTTCCCCCACATTCTTCCTCCCTCAGCCTGCCCCACACTCTGTGTCCCCCACACTCTTCCTCCCTCAGCCTGCCCCACACTCTGCATCCCCCACATTCTTCCTCCCTCAGCCTGCCCCACACTCTGCGTCCCTCAGCCTGCCCCACACTCTGCGTCCCTCAGCCTGTCCCACACTCTTCCTCCTTCAGCCTCCCCCACACTCTGCATCCCCCACGTTCTTCCTCCCTCAGCCTGCCCCACACTCTGCGTCCCCCACATTCTTCCTCCCTCAGCCTGCCCCACACTCTGCGTCCCCCACATTCTTCCTGCCTCAGCCTGCCCCACACTCTGCATCCCCCACATTCTTCCTCCCTCAGCCTGCCCCACACTCTGCGTCCCCCACATTCTTCCTCCCTCAGCCTGCCCCACACTCTGCGTCCCTCAGCCTGCCCCACACTCTGTGTCCCTCAGCCTGTCCCACACTCTTCCTCCCTCAGCCTCCCCCACACTCTGCATCCCCCACATTCTTCCTACCTCAGCCTACCCCACACTCTACGTCCCCCACATTCTTCCTCCCTCAGCCTGCCCCACACTCTGCGTCCCCCACATTCTTCCTCCCTCAGCCTGCCCCACACTCTGCGTGCCCCACACTCTTCCTCCCTCAGCCTGCCCCACACTCTGCATCCCCCACATTCTTCCTCCCTCAGCCTGACCCACACTCTGCGTCCCTCAGCCTGCCCCACACTCTGCGTTCCTCAGTCTGCCCCACACTCTGCGTCCCTCAGCCTGTCCCACACTCTTCCTCCCTCAGCCTCCCCCACACTCTGCATCCCCCACATTCTTCCTCCCTCAGCCTGCCCCACACTCTGCGTCCCCCACATTCTTCCTCCCTCAGCCTGCCCCACACTCTGCTTCCCCCACATTCTTCCTCCCTCAGCCTGCCCCACACTCTGCATCCCTCACATTCTTCCTCCCTCAGCCTGCCCCACACTCTGCGTCCCCCACATTCTTCCTCTCTCAGTCTACTCTGCATCCCCCACATTATTCCTCCCTCTGCCTTCCCCACACTCTGCGTCCCCCACATTCTTCCTCCCTCAGCCTGCACCACACTCTGCATCCCCCACATTCTTCCTCCCTCAGCCTGCCCCACACTCTGCGTCCCCCACACTCTTCCTCCCTCAGCCTGCCCCACACTCTGCATCCCTCACATTCTTCCTCCCTCAGCCTGCCCCACACTCTGCGTCCCCCACATTCTTCCTCCCTCAGCTTGCCCCACACTCTGCATCCCCCACATTCTTCCTCCCTCAGCCTGCCCCACACTCTGCGTCCCTCACATTCTTCCTCCCTCAGCCTGCCCCACACTCTGCGTCCCTCAGCCTGCCCCACACTCTGCATCCCTCACATTCTTCCTCCCTCAGCCTGCCCCACACTCTGCGTCCCTCAGCCTGCCCCACACTCTGCGTCCCTCAGCCTTCCCACACTCTGCGTCCCTCAGCCTGTCCCACACTCTTCTTCCCTCAGCCTCCCCCACACTCTGCATCCCCCACATTCTTCCTCCCTCAGCCTGCCCCACACTCTGCGTCCCCCACATTCTTCCTCCCTCAGCCTGCCCCACACTCTGCGTCCCCCACAATCTTCCTCCCTCAGCCTGCACCACACTCTGCGTCCCCCACATTCTTCCTCCATCAGCCTGTCCCACACTCTGCGTCCCTCAGCCTGCCCCACACTCTGCGTCCCTCAGCCTGCCCCACACTCTGCGTCCCTCACATTCTTCCTCCCTCAGCCTGCCCCACACTCTGCGTCCCCCACATTCTTCCTCCCTCAGCCTGCCCCACACTCTGCGTCCCTCAGCCTGCCCCACACTCAGTGTCCCTCACATTCTTCCTCCCTCAGCCTGCCCCACACTCTGCTTCCCTCACATTCTTCCTCCCTCAGCCTGCCCCACACTCTGCATCCCTCACATTCTTCCTCCCTCAGACTGCCCCACACTCTGCGTCCCTCACATTCTTCCTCCCTCAGCCTGCCCCACACTCTGCGTCCCTCACATTCTTCCTCCCTCAGCCTGCCCCACACTCTGCATCCCTCACATTCTTCCTCCCTCAGCCTGCCCCACACTCTGCGTCCCTCACATTCTTCCTCCCTCAGCCTGCCCCACACTCTGCGTCCCCCACATTCTTCCTCCCTCAGCTTGCCCCACACTCTGTATCCCCCACATTCTTCCTCCCTCAGCCTGCCCCACACTCTGCGTCCCTCAGCCTGCCCCACACTCTGCGTCCCTCACATTCTTCCTCCCTCAGCCTGCCCCACACTCTGCGTCCCTCAGCCTGCCCCACACTCTGCATCCCTCTCATTCTTCTTCCCTCAGCCTGCCCCACACTCTGCGTCCCTCAGCCTGCCCCACACTCTGCGTCCCTCAGCCTTCCCCACACTCTGCGTCCCTCAGCCTGTCCCACACTCTTCTTCCCTCAGCCTCCCCCACACTCTGCATCCCCCACATTCTTCCTCCCTCTGCCTGCCCCACACTCTGCGTCCCCCACATTCTTCCTCCCTCAGCCTGCCCCACACTCTGCGTCCCCCACATTCTTCCTCCCTCAGCCTGCCCCACACTCTGCATCCCTCACATTCTTCCTCCCTCAGCCTGCCCCACACTCTGCGTCCCTCACATTCTTCCTCCCTCAGCCTGCCCCACACTCTGCGTCCCCCACATTCTTCCTCCCTCAGCTTGCCCCACACTCTGCATCCCCCACATTCTTCCTCCCTCAGCCTGCCCCACACTCTGCGTCTCTCAGCCTGCCCCACACTCTGCGTCCCTCACATTCTTCCTCCCTCAGCCTGCCCCACACTCTGCGTCCCTCAGCCTGCCCCACACTCTGCATCCCTCTCATTCTTCCTCCCTCAGCCTGCCCCACACTCTGCGTCCCTCAGCCTGCCCCACACTCTGCGTCCCTCAGCCTTCCCCACACTCAGCGTCCCTCAGCCTGTCCCACACTCTTCTTCCCTCAGCCTCCCCCACACTCTGCATTCCCCACATTCTTCCTCCCTCTGCCTGCCCCACACTCTGCGTCCCCCACATTCTTCCTCCCTCAGCCTGCCCCACACTCTGCGTCCCCCACATTCTTCCTCCCTCAGCCTGCCCCACACTCTGCGTCCCCCACATTCTTCCTCCCTCAGCCTGTCCCACACTCTGCGTCCCTCAGCCTGCCCCACACTCTGCGTCCCTCAGCCTGCCCCACACTCTGCGTCCCTCACATTCTTCCTCCCTCAGCCTACCCCACACTCTGCGTCCCTCACATTCTTCCTCCCTCAGCCTGCCCCACACTCTGCATCCCTCACATTCTTCCTCCCTCAGCTTGCCCCACACTCTGCGTCCCTCACATTCTTCCTCCCTCAGCCTGCCCCACACTCTGCATCCCTCACATTCTTCCTCCCTCAGCCTGCCCCACACTCTGCGTCCCTCACATTCTTTCTCCCTCAGCCTGCCCCACACTCTGAGTCCCTCAGCCTGCCCCACACTCTGCGTCCCTCAGCCTGTCCCACACTCTTCCTCCCTCAGCCTCCCCCACACTCTGCATCCCCCACGTTCTTCCTCCCTCAGCCTGCCCCACACTCTGCGTCCCCCACATTCTTCCTCCCTCAGCCTGCCCCACACTCTGCGTCCCCCACATTCTTCCTCCCTCAGCCTGCCCCA
This sequence comes from Pseudophryne corroboree, assembly GCF_028390025.1. Lineage (NCBI taxonomy): Eukaryota > Metazoa > Chordata > Amphibia > Anura > Myobatrachidae > Pseudophryne > Pseudophryne corroboree. The sequence continues at coordinate 648,006 of NW_026969849.1, forward strand.
CACTCTGCATCCCCCACATTCTTCCTCCCTCAGCCTGCCCCACACTCTGCGTCCCTCAGCCTGCCCCACACTCTGCGTCCCTCAGCCTGTCCCACACTCTTCCTCCCTCAGCCTCCCCCACACTCTGCATCCCCCACATTCTTCCTACATCAGCCTGCCCCACACTCTACGTCCCCCACATTCTTCCTCCCTCAGCCTGCCCCACACTCTGCGTCCCTCAGCCTGTCCCACACTCTTCCTCCCTCAGCCTCCCCCACACTCTGCATCCCCCACATTCTTCCTCCCTCAGCCTGCCCCACACTCTACGTCCCCCACATTCTTCCTCCCTCAGCCTGCCCCACACTCTGCGTCCCCCACATTCTTCCTCCCTCAGCCTGCCCCACACTCTGCGTCCCCCACACTCTTCTTCCCTCAGCCAGCCCCACACTCTGCATCCCCCACATTCTTCCTCCCTCAGCCTGCCCCACACTCTGCGTCCCTCAGCCTGCCCCACACTCTGCGTCCCTCAGCCTGTTTCACACTCTTCCTCCTTCAGCCTCCCCCACACTCTGCATCCCCCACGTTCTTCCTCCCTCAGCCTGCCCCACACTCTGCGTCCCCCACATTCTTCCTCCCTCAGCCTGCCCCACACTCTGCGTCCCCGACATTCTTCCTCCCTCAGCCTGCCCCACACTCTGCATCCCCCACATTCTTCCTCCCTCAGCCTGCCCCACACTCTGCGTCCCCCACATTCTTCCTCCCTCAGCCTGCCCCACACTCTGCGTCCCTCAGCCTGCCCCACACTCTGCGTCCCTCAGCCTGTCCCACACTCTTCCTCCCTCAGCCTCCCCCACACTCTGCATCCCCCACATTCTTCCTACCTCAGCCTGCCCCACACTCTACGTCCCCCACATTCTTCCTCCCTCAGCCTGCCCCACACTCTGCGTCCACCACATTCTTCCTCCCTCAGCCTGCCCCACACTCTGCGTCCCCCACATTCTTCCTCCCTCAGCCTGCCCCACACTCTGCGTCCCTCAGCCTGCCCCACACTCTGCGTCCCCCACATTCTTCCTCCCTCAGCCTGCCCCACACTCTGCGTCCCTCAGCCTGCCCCACACTCTGCGTCCCTCAGCCTGTCCCACACTCTTCCTCCCTCAGCCTCCCCCACACTCTGCATCCCCCACATTCTTCCTCCCTCAGCCTGCCCCACACTCTACGTCACCCACATTCTTCCTCCCTCAGCCTGCCCCACACTCTGCGTCCCCCACATTCTTCCTCCCTCAGCCTGCCCCACACTCTGCGTCCCCCACACTCTTCCTCCCTCAGCCTGCCCCACACTCTGCATCCCCCACATTCTTCCTCCCTCAGCCTGCCCCACACTCTGCGTCCCTCAGCCTGCCCCACACTCTGCGTCGCTCAGCCTGTCCCACACTCTTCCTCCCTCAGCCTCGCCCACACTCTGCATCCCCCACGTTCTTCCTCCCTCAGCCTGCCCCATACTCTGCATCCCCCACATTCTTCCTCCCTCAGCCTGCCCCACACTCTGCGTCCCCCACATTCTTCCTCCCTCAGCCTGCCCCACACTCTGCATCCCCCACATTCTTCCTCCCTCAGCCTGCCCCACACTCTGCGTCCCTCAGCCTGCCCCACACTCTGCGTCCCCCACATTCTTCCTCCCTCAGCCTGCCCCACACTCTGCGTCCCTCAGCCTGCCCCACACTCTGCGTCCCTCAGCCTGTCCCACACTCTTCCTCCCTCAGCCTCCCCCACACTCTGCATCCCCCACATTCTTCCTACCTCAGCCTGCCCCACACTCTACGTCCCCCACATTCTTCCTCCCTCAGCCTGCCCCACACTCTGCGTCCCTCAGCCTGTCCCACACTCTTCCTCCCTCAGCCTCCCCCACACTCTGCATCCCCCACATTCTTCCTCCCTCAGCCTGCCCCACACTCTGCGTCCCCCACATTCTTCCTCCCTCAGCCTGCCCCACACTCTGCGTCCCCCACACTCTTCCTCCCTCAGCCTGCCCCACACTCTGCATCCCCCACATTCTTCCTCCCTCAGCCTGCCCCACACTCTGCGTTCCTCAGCCTGCCCCACACTCTGCGTCCCTCAGCCTGTCCCACACTCTTCCTCCTTCAGCCTCCCCCACACTCTGCATCCCCCACGTTCTTCCTCCCTCAGCCTACCCCACACTCTGCGTCCCCCACATTCTTCCTCCCTCAGCCTGCCCCACACTCTGCGTCCCCCACATTCTTCCTGCCTCAGCCTGCCCCACACTCTGCATCCCCCACATTCTTCCTCCCTCAGCCTGCCCCACACTCTGCGTCCCCCACATTCTTCCTCCCTCAGCCTGCCCCACACTCTGCGTCCCTCAGCCTGCCCCACACTCTGTGTCCCTCAGCCTGTCCCACACTCTTCCTCCATCAGCCTCCCCCACACTCTGCATCCCCCACATTCTTCCTAACTCAGCCTGCCCAACACTCTACGTCCCCCACATTCTTCCTCCCTCAGCCTGCCCCACACTCTGCGTCCCCCACATTCTTCCTCCCTCAGCCTGCCCCACACTCTGCGTCCCCCACACTCTTCCTCCCTCAGCCTGCCCCACACTCTGCATCCCCCACATTCTTCCTCCCTCAGCCTGACCCACACTCTGCGTCCCTCAGCCTGCCCCACACTCTGCGTCCCTCAGTCTGCCCCACACTCTGCGTCCCTCAGCCTGTCCCACACTCTTCCTCCCTCAGCCTCCCCCACACTCTGCATCCCCCACATTCTTCCTCCCTCAGCCTGCCCCACACTCTGCGTCCCCCACATTCTTCCTCCCTCAGCCTGCCCCACACTCTGCGTCCCCCACATTCTTCCTCCCTCAGCCTGCCCCACACTCTGCGTCCCTCAGCCTGCCCCACACTCTGCGTCCCTCAGCCTGCCCCACACTCTGCGTCCCCCACATTCTTCCTCCCTCAGCCTGCCCCACACTCTGCGTCCCTCACATTCTTCCTCCCTCAGCCTGCCCCACACTCTGCGTCCCCCACATTCTTCCTCTCTCAGTCTACTCTGCATCCCCCACATTATTCCTCCCTCTGCCTTCCCCACACTCTGCGTCCCCCACATTCTTCCTCCCTCAGCCTGCACCACACTCTGCATCCCCCACATTCTTCCTCCCTCAGCCTGCCCCACACTCTGCGTCCCCCACACTCTTCCTCCCTCAGCCTGCCCCACACTCTGCATCCCTCACATTCTTCCTCCCTCAGCCTGCCCCACACTCTGCGTCCCCCACATTCTTCCTCCCTCAGCTTGCCCCACACTCTGCATCCCCCACATTCTTCCTCCCTCAGCCTGCCCCACACTCTGCGTCCCTCACATTCTTCCTCCCTCAGCCTGCCCCACACTCTGCGTCCCTCAGCCTGCCCCACACTCTGCATCCCTCACATTCTTCCTCCCTCAGCCTGCCCCACACTCTGCGTCCCTCAGCCTGCCCCACACTCTGCGTCCCTCAGCCTTCCCACACTCTGCGTCCCTCAGCCTGTCCCACACTCTTCTTCCCTCAGCCTCCCCCACACTCTGCATCCCCCACATTCTTCCTCCCTCAGCCTGCCCCACACTCTGCGTCCCCCACATTCTTCCTCCCTCAGCCTGCCCCACACTCTGCGTCCCCCACATTCTTCCTCCCTCAGCCTGCCCCACACTCTGCGTCCCCCACATTCTTCCTCCCTCAGCCTGTCCCACACTCTGCGTCCCTCAGCCTGCCCCACACTCTTCGTCCCTCAGCCTGCCCCACACTCTGCGTCCCTCACATTCTTCCTCCCTCAGCCTGCCCCACACTCTGCGTCCCCCACATTCTTCCTCCCTCAGCCTGCCCCACACTCTGCGTCCCTCAGCCTGCCCCACACTCTGTGTCCCTCACATTCTTCCTCCCTCAGCCTGCCCCACACTCTGCTTCCCTCACATTCTTCCTCCCTCAGCCTGCCCCACACTCTGCATCCCTCACATTCTTCCTCCCTCAGCCTGCCCCACACTCTGCGTCCCTCACATTCTTCCTCCCTCAGCCTGCCCCACACTCTGCGTCCCCCACACTCTTCCTCCCTCAGCCTGCCCCACACTCTGCATCCCCCACATTCTTCCTCCCTCAGCCTGCCCCACACTCTGCGTTCCTCAGCCTGCCCCACACTCTGCGTCCCTCAGCCTGTCCCACACTCTTCCTCCTTCAGCCTCCCCCACACTCTGCATCCCCCACGTTCTTCCTCCCTCAGCCTACCCCACACTCTGCGTCCCCCACATTCTTCCTCCCTCAGCCTGCCCCACACTCTGCGTCCCCCACATTCTTCCTGCCTCAGCCTGCCCCACACTCTGCATCCCCCACATTCTTCCTCCCTCAGCCTGCCCCACACTCTGCGTCCCCCACATTCTTCCTCCCTCAGCCTGCCCCACACTCTGCGTCCCTCAGCCTGCCCCACACTCTGTGTCCTTCAGCCTGTCCCACACTCTTCCTCCATCAGCCTCCCCCACACTCTGCATCCCCCACATTCTTCCTAACTCAGCCTGCCCAACACTCTACGTCCCCCACATTCTTCCTCCCTCAGCCTGCCCCACACTCTGCGTCCCCCACATTCTTCCTCCCTCAGCCTGCCCCACACTCTGCGTCCCCCACACTCTTCCTCCCTCAGCCTGCCCCACACTCTGCATCCCCCACATTCTTCCTCCCTCAGCCTGACCCACACTCTGCGTCCCTCAGCCTGCCCCACACTCTGCGTCCCTCAGTCTGCCCCACACTCTGCGTCCCTCAGCCTGTCCCACACTCTTCCTCCCTCAGCCTCCCCCACACTCTGCATCCCCCACATTCTTCCTCCCTCAGCCTGCCCCACACTCTGCGTCCCCCACATTCTTCCTCCCTCAGCCTGCCCCACACTCTGCGTCCCCCACATTCTTCCTCCCTCAGCCTGCCCCACACTCTGCGTCCCTCAGCCTGCCCCACACTCTGCGTCCCTCAGCCTGCCCCACACTCTGCGTCCCCCACATTCTTCCTCCCTCAGCCTGCCCCACACTCTGCGTCCCTCACATTCTTCCTCCCTCAGCCTGCCCCACACTCTGCGTCCCCCACATTCTTCCTCTCTCAGTCTACTCTGCATCCCCCACATTATTCCTCCCTCTGCCTTCCCCACACTCTGCGTCCCCCACATTCTTCCTCCCTCAGCCTGCACCACACTCTGCATCCCCCACATTCTTCCTCCCTCAGCCTGCCCCACACTCTGCGTCCCCCACACTCTTCCTCCCTCAGCCTGCCCCACACTCTGCATCCCTCACATTCTTCCTCCCTCAGCCTGCCCCACACTCTGCGTCCCCCACATTCTTCCTCCCTCAGCTTGCCCCACACTCTGCATCCCCCACATTCTTCCTCCCTCAGCCTGCCCCACACTCTGCGTCCCTCACATTCTTCCTCCCTCAGCCTGCCCCACACTCTGCGTCCCTCAGCCTGCCCCACACTCTGCATCCCTCACATTCTTCCTCCCTCAGCCTGCCCCACACTCTGCGTCCATCAGCCTGCCCCACACTCTGCGTCCCTCAGCCTTCCCACACTCTGCGTCCCTCAGCCTGTCCCACACTCTTCTTCCCTCAGCCTCCCCCACACTCTGCATCCCCCACATTCTTCCTCCCTCAGCCTGCCCCACACTCTGCGTCCCCCACATTCTTCCTCCCTCAGCCTGCCCCACACTCTGCGTCCCCCACATTCTTCCTCCCTCAGCCTGCCCCACACTCTGCGTCCCCCACATTCTTCCTCCCTCAGCCTGTCCCACACTCTGCGTCCCTCAGCCTGCCCCACACTCTTCGTCCCTCAGCCTGCCCCACACTCTGCGTCCCTCACATTCTTCCTCCCTCAGCCTGCCCCACACTCTGCGTCCCCCACATTCTTCCTCCCTCAGCCTGCCCCACACTCTGCGTCCCTCAGCCTGCCCCACACTCTGTGTCCCTCACATTCTTCCTCCCTCAGCCTGCCCCACACTCTGCTTCCCTCACATTCTTCCTCCCTCAGCCTGCCCCACACTCTGCATCCCTCACATTCTTCCTCCCTCAGCCTGCCCCACACTCTGCGTCCCTCACATTCTTCCTCCCTCAGCCTGCCATACACTCTGCGTCCCTCACATTCTTCCTCCCTCAGCCTGCCCCACACTCTGCATCCCTCACATTCTTCCTCCCTCAGCCTGCCCCACACTCTGCGTCCCTCACATTCTTCCTCCCTCAGCCTCCCCCACACTCTGCATCCCCCACATTCTTCCTCCCTCAGCCTGCCCCACACTCTGCGTCCCCCACATTCTTCCTCCCTCAGCCTGCCCCACACTCTGCGTCCCCCACATTCTTCCTCCCTCAGCTTGCCCCACACTCTGCGTCCCTCACATTCTTCCTCCCTCAGCCTGCCCCACACTCTGCGTCCCTCACATTCTTCCTCCCTCAGCCTGCCCCACACTCTGCATCCCTCACATTCTTCCTCCCTCAGCTTGCCCCACACTCTGCGTCCCTCACATTCTTCCTCCCTCAGCCTGCCCCACACTCTGCGTCCCTCAGCCTGCCCCACACTCTGCGTCCCTCACATTTTTCCTCCCTCAGCCTGCCCCACACTCTGCGTCCCTCACATTCTTCCTCCCTCAGCCTGCCCCACACTCTGCATCCCTCACATTCTTCCTCCCTCAGCTTGCCCCACACTCTGCGTCCCTCACATTCTTCCTCCCTCAGCCTGCCCCACACTCTGCGTCCCTCACATTCTTCCTCCCTCAGCCTGCCCCACACTCTGCATCCCTCACATTCTTCCTCCCTCAGCTTGCCCCACACTCTGCGTCCCTCACATTCTTCCTCCCTCAGCCTGCCCCACACTCTGCGTCCCTCACATTCTTCCTCCCTCAGCCTGCCCCACACTCTGCATCCCTCACATTCTTCCTCCCTCAGCCTGCCCCACACTCTGCGTCCCTCACATTCTTCCTCCCTCAGCCTACCCCACACTCTGAGTCCCTCAGCCTGCCCCACACTCTGCGTCCCTCAGCCTGTCCCACACTCTTCCTCCCTCAGCCTCCCCCACACTCTGCATCCCCCACATTCTTCCTCCCTCAGCCTGCCCCACACTCTGCGTCCCCCACATTCTTCCTCCCTCAGCCTGCCCCACACTCTGCATCCCCCACATTCTTCCTCCCTCAGCCTGCCCCACACTCTGCGTCCCTCAGCCTGTCCCACACTCTTCCTCCCTCAGCCTCCCCCACACTCTGCGTCCCACACATTCTTCCTCCCTCAGCCTGCCCCACACTCTGCGTCCCCCACATTCTTCCTCCCTCAGCCTGCCCCACACTCTGCGTCCCTCAGCCTGCCCCACACTCTGCGTCCCTCAGCCTGCCCCACACTCTGCGTCCCCCACATTCTTCCTCCCTCAGCCTGCCCCACACTCTGCGTCCCTCACATTCTTCCTCCCTCAGCCTGCCCCACACTCTGCGTCCCCCACATTCTTCCTCTCTCAGTCTACTCTGCATCCCCCACATTATTCCTCCCTCTGCCTTCCCCACACTCTGCGTCCCCCACATTCTTCCTCCCTCAGCCTGCCCCACACTCTGCGTCCCCCACATTCTTCCTCCCTCAGCTTGCCCCACACTCTGCGTCCCTCACATTCTTCCTCCCTCAGCCTGCCCCACACTCTGCGTCCCCCACATTCTTCCTCCCTCAGCCTGCCCCACACTCTGCGTCCCCCACATTCTTCCTCCCTCAGCTTGCCCCCACACTCTGCGTCCCTCACATTCTTCCTCCCTCAGCCTGCCCCACACTCTGCGTCCCTCACATTCTTCCTCCCTCAGCCTGCCCCACACTCTGCATCCCTCACATTCTTCCTCCCTCAGCTTGCCCCACACTCTGCGTCCCTCACATTCTTCCTCCCTCAGCCTGCCCCACACTCTGCGTCCCTCAGCCTGCCCCACACTCTGCGTCCCTCACATTCTTCCTCCCTCAGCCTGCCCCACACTCTGCGTCCCTCACATTCTTCCTCCCTCAGCCTGCCCCACACTCTGCATCCCTCACATTCTTCCTCCCTCAGCTTGCCCCACACTCTGCGTCCCTCACATTCTTCCTCCCTCAGCCTGCCCCACACTCTGCGTCCCTCACATTCTTCCTCCCTCAGCCTGCCCCACACTCTGCATCCCTCACATTCTTCCTCCCTCAGCTTGCCCCACACTCTGCATCCCTCACATTCTTCCTCCCTCAGCCTGCCCCACACTCTGCGTCCCTCACATTCTTCCTCCCTCAGCCTACCCCACACTCTGAGTCCCTCAGCCTGCCCCACACTCTGCGTCCCTCAGCCTGTCCCACACTCTTCCTCCCTCAGCCTCCCCCACACTCTGCATCCCCCACGTTCTTCCTCCCTCAGCCTGCCCCACACTCTGCGTCCCCCACATTCTTCCTCCCTCAGCCTGCCCCACACTCTGCGTCCCCCACATTCTTCCTCCCTCAGCCTGCCCCACACTCTGCATCCCCCACATTCTTCCTACCTCAGCCTGCCCCACACTCTACGTCCCCCACATTCTTCCTCCCTCAGCCTGCCCCACACTCTGTGTCCCTCAGCCTGTCCCACACTCTTCCTCCCTCAGCCTCCCCCACACTCTGCATCCCCCACTTTCTTCCTCCCTCAGCCTGCCCCACACTCTACGTCCCCCACATTCTTCCTCCCTCAGCCTGCCCCACACTCTGCGTCCCCCACATTCTTCCTCCCTCAGCCTGCCCCACACTCTGCGTCCCCCACACTCTTCCTCCCTCAGCCTGCCCCACACTCTGCATCCCCCACATTCTTCCTCCCTCAGCCTGCCCCACACTCTGCGTCCCTCAGCCTGCCCCACACTCTGCGTCCCTCAGCCTGTCCCACACTCTTCCTCCTTCAGCCTCCCCCACACTCTGCATCCCCCACGTTCTTCCTCCCTCAGCCTGCCCCACACTCTGCGTCCCCCACATTCTTCCTCCCTCAGCCTGCCCCACACTCTGCGTCCCCCACATTCTTCCTCCCTCAGCCTGCCCCACACTCTGCATCCCCCACATTCTTCCTCCCTCAGCCTGCCCCACACTCTGCATCCCTCACATTCTTCCTCCCTCAGCTTGCCCCACACTCTGCGTCCCTCACATTCTTCCTCCCTCAGCCTGCCCCACACTCTGCGTCCCTCAGCCTGCCCCACACTCTGCGTCCCTCACATTCTTCCTCCCTCAGCCTGCCCCACACTCTGCGTCCCTCACATTCTTCCTCCCTCAGCCTGCCCCACACTCTGCATCCCTCACATTCTTCCTCCCTCAGCTTGCCCCACACTCTGCGTCCCTCACATTCTTCCTCCCTCAGCCTGCCCCACACTCTGCATCCCTCACATTCTTCCTCCCTCAGCTTGCCCCACACTCTGCGTCCCTCACATTCTTCCTCCCTCAGCCTGCCCCACACTCTGCGTCCCTCACATTCTTCCTCCCTCAGCCTGCCCCACACTCTGCATCCCTCACATTCTTCCTCCCTCAGCCTGCCCCACACTCTGCGTCCCTCACATTCTTCCTCCCTCAGCCTACCCCACACTCTGAGTCCCTCAGCCTGCCCCACACTCTGCGTCCCTCAGCCTGTCCCACACTCTTCCTCCCTCAGCCTCCCCCACACTCTGCATCCCCCACGTTCTTCCTCCCTCAGCCTGCCCCACACTCTGCGTCCCCCACATTCTTCCTCCCTCAGCCTGCCCCACACTCTGCGTCCCCCACATTCTTCCTCCCTCAGCCTGCCCCACACTCTGCATCCCCCACATTCTTCCTCCCTCAGCCTGCCCCACACTCTGCGTCCCTCAGCCTGCCCCACACTCTGCGTCCCCCACATTCTTCCTCCCTCAGCCTGCCCCACACTCTGCGTCCCTCAGCCTGCCCCACACTCTGCGTCCCTCAGCCTGTCCCACACTCTTCCTCCCTCAGCCTCCCCCACACTCTGCATCCCCCACATTCTTCCTACCTCAGCCTGCCCCACACTCTACGTCCCCCACATTCTTCCTCCCTCAGCCTGCCCCACACTCTGTGTCCCTCAGCCTGTCCCACACTCTTCCTCCCTCAGCCTCCCCCACACTCTGCATCCCCCACTTTCTTCCTCCCTCAGCCTGCCCCACACTCTACGTCCCCCACATTCTTCCTCCCTCAGCCTGCCCCACACTCTGCGTCCCCCACATTCTTCCTCCCTCAGCCTGCCCCACACTCTGCGTCCCCCACACTCTTCCTCCCTCAGCCTGCCCCACACTCTGCATCCCCCACATTCTTCCTCCCTCAGCCTGCCCCACACTCTGCGTCCCTCAGCCTGCCCCACACTCTGCGTCCCTCAGCCTGTCCCACACTCTTCCTCCTTCAGCCTCCCCCACACTCTGCATCCCCCACGTTCTTCCTCCCTCAGCCTGCCCCACACTCTGCGTCCCCCACATTCTTCCTCCCTCAGCCTGCCCCACACTCTGCGTCCCCCACATTCTTCCTCCCTCAGCCTGCCCCACACTCTGCATCCCCCACATTCTTCCTCCCTCAGCCTGCCCCACACTCTGCGTCCCTCAGCCTGTCCCACACTCTTCCTCCCTCAGCCTCCCCCACACTCTGCATCCCCCACATTCTTCCTCCCTCAGCCTGCCCCACACTCTGCGTCCCACACATTCTTCCTCCCTCAGCCTGCCCCACACTCTGCGTCCCCCACATTCTTCCTCCCTCAGCCTGCCCCACACTCTGCGTCCCTCAGCCTGCCCCACACTCTGCGTCCCTCAGCCTGCCCCACACTCTGCGTCCCCCACATTCTTCCTCCCTCAGCCTGCCCCACACTCTGCGTCCCTCACATTCTTCCTCCCTCAGCCTGCCCCACACTCTGCGTCCCCCACATTCTTCCTCTCTCAGTCTACTCTGCATCCCCCACATTATTCCTCCCTCTGCCTTCCCCACACTCTGCGTCCCCCACATTCTTCCTTCCTCAGCCTGCACCACACTCTGCATCCCCCACATTCTTCCTCCCTCAGCCTGCCCCACACTCTGCGTCCCCCACACTCTTCCTCCCTCAGCCTGCCCCACACTCTGCATCCCTCACATTCTTCCTCCCTCAGCCTGCCCCACACTCTGCGTCCCCCACATTCTTCCTCCCTCAGCTTGCCCCACACTCTGCATCCCCCACATTCTTCCTCCCTCAGCCTGCCCCACACTCTGCGTCCCTCAGCCTGCCCCACACTCTGCATCCCTCACATTCTTCCTCCCTCAGCCTGCCCCACACTCTGCGTCCCCCACATTCTTCCTCCCTCAGCTTGCCCCACACTCTGCATCCCCCACATTCTTCCTCCCTCAGCCTGCCCCACACTCTGCGTCCCTCAGCCTGCCCCACACTCTGCGTCCCTCACATTCTTCCTCCCTCAGCCTGCCCCACACTCTGCGTCCCTCAGCCTGCCCCACACTCTGCATCCCTCACATTCTTCCTCCCTCAGCCTGCCCCACACTCTGCGTCCCTCAGCCTGCCCCACACACTGCGTCCCTCAGCCTTCCCACACTCTGCGTCCCTCAGCCTGTCCCACACTCTTCTTCCCTCAGCCTCCCCCACACTCTGCATCCCCCACATTCTTCCTCCCTCAGCCTGCCCCACACTCTGCGTCCCACACATTCTTCCTCCCTCAGCCTGCCCCACACTCTGCGTCCCCCACATTCTTCCTCCCTCAGCCTGTCCCACACTCTGCGTCCCTCAGCCTGCCCCACACTCTGCATCCCTCAGCCTGCCCCACACTCTGCGTCCCTCACATTCTTCCTCCCTCAGCCTGCCCCACACTCTGCGTCCCCCACATTCTTCCTCCCTCAGCCTGCCCCACACTCTGCGTCCCTCAGCCTGCCCCACACTCTGCGTCCCTCACATTCTTCCTCCCTCAGCCTGCCCCACACTCTGCTTCCCTCACATTCTTCCTCCCTCAGCCTGCCCCACACTCTGCATCCCTCACATTCTTCCTCCCTCAGCCTGCCCCACACTCTGCGTCCCTCACATTCTTCCTCCCTCAGCCTGCCCCACACTCTGCGTCCCTCACATTCTTCCTCCCTCAGCCTGCCCCACACTCTGCATCCCTCACATTCTTCCTCCCTCAGCCTGCCCCACACTCTGCGTCCCTCACATTCTTCCTCCCTCAGCCTGCCCCACACTCTGCGTCCCCCACATTCTTCCTCCCTCAGCTTGCCCCACACTCTGCATCCCCCACATTCTTCCTCCCTCAGCCTGCCCCACACTCAGCGTCCCTCAGCCTGCCCCACACTCTGCGTCCCTCACATTCTTCCTCCCTCAGCCTGCCCCACACTCTGCGTCCCTCAGCCTGCCCCACACTCTGCGTCCCTCACATTCTTCCTCCCTCAGCCTGCCCCACACTCTGCGTCCCTCAGCCTGCCCCACACTCTGCATCCCTCTCATTCTTCCTCCCTCAGCCTGCCCCACACTCTGCGTCCCTCACATTCTTCCTCCCTCAGCCTGCCCCACACTCTGCGTCCCTCACATTCTTCCTCCCTCAGCCTGCCCCACACTCTGCATCCCTCACATTCTTCCTCCCTCAGCCTGCCCCACACTCTGCGTCCCTCACATTCTTCCTCCCTCAGCCTGCCCCACACTCTGCGTCCCCCACATTCTTCCTCCCTCAGCTTGCCCCACACTCTGCATCCCCCACATTCTTCCTCCCTCAGCCTGCCCCACACTCAGCGTCCCTCAGCCTGCCCCACACTCTGCGTCCCTCACATTCTTCCTCCCTCAGCCTGCCCCACACTCTGCGTCCCTCAGCCTGCCCCACACTCTGCGTCCCTCACATTCTTCCTCCCTCAGCCTGCCCCACACTCTGCGTCCCTCAGCCTGCCCCACACTCTGCATCCCTCTCATTCTTCCTCCCTCTGCCTGCCCCACACTCTGCGTCCCTCAGCCTGCCCCACACTCTGCGTCCCTCACATTCTTCCTCCCTCAGCCTGCCCCACACTCTGCGTCCCTCAGCCTGCCCCACACTCTGCATCCCTCACATTCTTCCTCCCTCAGCTTGCCCCACACTCTGCGTCCCTCAGCCTTCCCACACTCTGCGTCCCTCAGCCTGTCCCACACTCTTCTTCCCTCAGCCTCCCCCACACTCTGCATCCCCCACATTCTTCCTCCCTCAGCCTGCCCCACACTCTGCGTCCCCCACATTCTTCCTCCCTCAGCCTGCCTCACACTCTGCGTCCCCCACATTCTTCCTCCCTCAGCCTGCCCCACACTCTGCGTCCCCCACATTCTTCCTCCCTCAGCCTGTCCCACACTCTGCGTCCCTCAGCCTGCCCCACACTCTGCGTCCCTCAGCCTGCCCCACACTCTGCGTCCCTCACATTCTTCCTCCCTCAGCCTGCCCCACACTCTGCGTCCCCCACATTCTTCCTCCCTCAGCCTGCCCCACACTCTGCGTCCCTCAGCCTGCCCCACACTCTGCGTCCCTCACATTCTTCCTCCCTCAGCCTGCCCCACACTCTGCTTCCCTCACATTCTACCTCCCTCAGCCTGCCCCACACTCTGCATCCCTCACATTCTTCCTCCCTCAGCCTGCCCCACACTCTGCGTCCCTCACATTCTTCCTCCCTCAGCCTGCCCCACACTCTGCGTCCCTCACATTCTTCCTCCCTCAGCCTGCCCCACACTCTGCATCCCTCACATTCTTCCTCCCTCAGCCTGCCCCACACTCTGCGTCCCTCACATTCTTCCTCCCTCAGCCTGCCCCACACTCTGCGTCCCCCACATTCTTCCTCCCTCAGCTTGCCCCACACTCTGCATCCCCCACATTCTTCCTCCCTCAGCCTGCCCCACACTCTGCGTCCCTCAGCCTGCCCCACACTCTGCGTCCCTCACATTCTTCCTCCCTCAGCCTGCCCCACACTCTGCGTCCCTCAGCCTGCCCCACACTCTGCATCCCTCTCATTCTTCCTCCCTCTGCCTGCCCCACACTCTGCGTCCCTCAGCCTGCCCCACACTCTGCGTCCCTCAGCCTTCCCCACACTCTGCGTCCCTTAGACTGTCCCACACTCTTCTTCCCTCAGCCTCCCCCACACTCTGCATCCCCCACATTCTTCCTCCCTCTGCCTGCCCCACACTCTGCGTCCCCCACATTCTTCCTCCCTCAGCCTGCCCCACACTCTGCGTCCCCCACATTCTTCCTCCCTCAGCCTGCCCCACACTCTGCGTCCCCCACATTCTTCCTCCCTCAGCCTGTCCCACACTCTGCGTCCCTCAGCCTGCCCCACACTCTGCGTCCCTCAGCCTGCCCCACACTCTGCGTCCCTCACATTCTTACTCCCTCAGCCTGCCCCACACTCTGCGTCCCTCACATTCTTGCTCCCTCAGCCTGCCCCACACTCTGCATCCCTCACATTCTTGCTCCCTCAGCTTGCCCCACACTCTGCGTCCCTCACATTCTTCCTCCCTCAGCCTGCCCCACACTCTGCGTCCCTCACATTCTTCCTCCCTCAGCCTGCCCCACACTCTGCATCCCTCACATTCTTCCTCCCTCAGCTTGCCCCACACTCTGCGTCCCTCACATTCTTCCTCCCTCAGCCTGCCCCACACTCTGCGTCCCTCACATTCTTCCTCCCTCAGCCTGCCCCACACTCTGCATCCCTCACATTCTTCCTCCCTCAGCCTGCCCCACACTCTGCGTCCCCCACATTCTTCCTCCCTCAGCTTGACCCACACTCTGCGTCCCCCACACTCTTCCTCCCTCAGCCTGCCCCACACTCTGCATCCCCCACATTCTTCCTCCCTCAGCCTGCCCCACACTCTGCGTCCCTCAGCCTGCCCCACACTCTGCGTCCCTCAGCCTGTCCCACACTCTTCCTCCTTCAGCCTCCCCCACACTCTGCATCCCCCACGTTCTTCCTCCCTCAGCCTGCCCCACACTCTGCGTCCCCCACATTCTTCTTCCCTCAGCCTGCCCCACACTCTGCGTCCCCCACATTCTTCCTCCCTCAGCCTGCCCCACTCTCTGCATCCCCCACATTCTTCCTCCCTCAGCCTGCCCCACACTCTGCGTCCCTCAGCCTGTCCCACACTCTTCCTCCCTCAGCCTCCCCCACACTCTGCATCCCCCACATTCTTCCTCCCTCAGCCTGCCCCACACTCTGCGTCCCACACATTCTTCCTCCCTCAGCCTGCCCCACACTCTGCGTCCCCCACATTCTTCCTCCCTCAGCCTGCCCCACACTCTGCGTCCCTCAGCCTGTCCCACACTCTGCGTCCCTCAGCCTGCCCCACACTCTGCGTCCCCCAAATTCTTCCTCCCTCAGCCTGCCCCACACTCTGCGTCCCTCACATTCTTCCTCCCTCAGCCTGCCCCACACTCTGCGTCCCCCACATTCTTCCTCTCTCAGTCTACTCTGCATCCCCCACATTATTCCTCCCTCTGCCTTCCCCACACTCTGCGTCCCCCACATTCTTCCTTCCTCAGCCTGCACCACACTCTGCATCCCCCACATTCTTCCTCCCTCAGCCTGCCCCACACTCTGCGTCCCCCACACTCTTCCTCCCTCAGCCTGCCCCACACTCTGCATCCCTCACATTCTTCCTCCCTCAGCCTGCCCCACACTCTGCGTCCCCCACATTCTTCCTCCCTCAGCCTGTCCCACACTCTGCGTCCCTCAGCCTGCCCCACACTCTGCGTCCCTCAGCCTGCCCCACACTCTGCGTCCCTCACATTCTTCCTCCCTCAGCCTGCCCCACACTCTGCGTCCCCCACATTCTTCCTCCCTCAGCCTGCCCCACACTCTGCGTCCCTCAGCCTGCCCCACACTCTGCGTCCCTCACATTCTTCCTCCCTCAGCCTGCCCCACACTCTGCTTCCCTCACATTCTTCCTCCCTCAGCCTGCCCCACACTCTGCATCCCTCACATTCTTCCTCCCTCAGCCTGCCCCACACTCTGCGTCCCTCACATTCTTCCTCCCTCAGCCTGCCCCACACTCTGCGTCCCTCACATTCTTCCTCCCTCAGCCTGCCCCACACTCTGCGTCCCCCACATTCTTCCTCTCTCAGTCTACTCTGCATCCCCCACATTATTCCTCCCTCTGCCTTCCCCACACTCTGCGTCCCCCACATTCTTCCTCCCTCAGCTTGCCCCACACTCTGCATCCCCCACATTCTTCCTCCCTCAGCCTGCCCCACACTCTGCGTCCCTCAGCCTGCCCCACACTCTGCATCCCTCACATTCTTCCTCCCTCAGCCTGCCCCACACTCTGCGTCCCCCACATTCTTCCTCCCTCAGCTTGCCCCACACTCTGCATCCCCCACATTCTTCCTCCCTCAGCCTGCCCCACACTCTGCGTCCCTCAGCCTGCCCCACACTCTGCGTCCCTCACATTCTTCCTCCCTCAGCCTGCCCCACACTCTGCGTCCCTCAGCCTGCCCCACACTCTGCATCCCTCACATTCTTCCTCCCTCAGCCTGCCCCACACTCTGCGTCCCTCAGCCTGCCCCACACACTGCGTCCCTCAGCCTTCCCACACTCTGCGTCCCTCAGCCTGTCCCACACTCTTCTTCCCTCAGCCTCCCCCACACTCTGCATCCCCCACATTCTTCCTCCCTCAGCCTGCCCCACACTCTGCGTCCCCCACATTCTTCCTCCCTCAGCCTGCCCCACACTCTGTGTCCCCCACATTCTTCCTCCCTCAGCCTGTCCCACACTCTGCGTCCCTCAGCCTGCCCCACACTCTGCGTCCCTCAGCCTGCCCCACACTCTGCGTCCCTCACATTCTTCCTCCCTCAGCCTGCCCCACACTCTGCGTCCCCCACATTCTTCCTCCCTCAGCCTGCCCCACACTCTGCGTCCCTCAGCCTGCCCCACACTCTGCGTCCCTCACATTCTTCCTCCCTCAGCCTGCCCCACACTCTGCTTCCCTCACATTCTTCCTCCCTCAGCCTGCCCCACACTCTGCATCCCTCACATTCTTCCTCCCTCAGCCTGCCCCACACTCTGCGTCCCTCACATTCTTCCTCCCTCAGCCTGCCCCACACTCTGCATCCCTCACATTCTTCCTCCCTCAGCCTGCCCCACACTCTGCATCCCTCACATTCTTCCTCCCTCAGCCTGCCCCACACTCTGCGTCCCTCACATTCTTCCTCCCTCAGCCTGCCCCACACTCTGCGTCCCCCACATTCTTCCTCCCTCAGCTTGCCCCACACTCTGCATCCCCCACATTCTTCCTCCCTCAGCCTGCCCCACACTCAGCGTCCCTCAGCCTGCCCCACACTCTGCGTCCCTCACATTCTTCCTCCCTCAGCCTGCCCCACACTCTGCGTCCCTCAGCCTGCCCCACACTCTGCGTCCCTCACATTCTTCCTCCCTCAGCCTGCCCCACACTCTGCGTCCCTCAGCCTGCCCCACACTCTGCATCCCTCTCATTCTTCCTCCCTCCGCCTGCCCCACACTCTGCGTCCCTCAGCCTGCCCCACACTCTGCGTCCCTCACATTCTTCCTCCCTCAGCCTGCCCCACACTCTGCGTCCCTCAGCCTGCCCCACACTCTGCATCCCTCACATTCTTCCTCCCTCAGCTTGCCCCACACTCTGCGTCCCTCAGCCTGCCCCACACTCTGCGTCCCTCAGCCTTCCCACACTCTGCGTCCCTCAGCCTGTCCCACACTCTTCTTCCCTCAGCCTCCCCCACACTCTGCATCCCCCACATTCTTCCTCCCTCAGCCTGCCCCACACTCTGCGTCCCCCACATTCTTCCTCCCTCAGCCTGCCTCACACTCTGCGTCCCCCACATTCTTCCTCCCTCAGCCTGCCCCACACTCTGCGTCCCCCACATTCTTCCTCCCTCAGCCTGTCCCACACTCTGCGTCCCTCAGCCTGCCCCACACTCTGCGTCCCTCAACCTGCCCCACACTCTGCGTCCCTCACATTCTTCCTCCCTCAGCCTGCCCCACACTCTGCGTCCCCCACATTCTTCCTCCCTCAGCCTGCCCCACACTCTGCCTCCCTCAGCCTGCCCCACACTCTGCGTCCCTCACATTCTTCCTCCCTCAGCCTGCCCCACACTCTGCTTCCCTCACATTCTTCCTCCCTCAGCCTGCCCCACACTCTGCATCCCTCACATTCTTCCTCCCTCAGCCTGCCCCACACTCTGCGTCCCTCACATTCTTCCTCCCTCAGCCTGCCCCACACTCTGCGTCCCTCACATTCTTCCTCCCTCAGCCTGCCCCACACTCTGCATCCCTCACATTCTTCCTCCCTCAGCCTGCCCCACACTCTGCGTCCCTCACATTCTTCCTCCCTCAGCCTGCCCCACACTCTGCGTCCCCCACATTCTTCCTCCCTCAGCTTGCCCCACACTCTGCATCCCCCACATTCTTCCTCCCTCAGCCTGCCCCACACTCTGCGTCCCTCAGCCTGCCCCACACTCTGCGTCCCTCAGCCTGCCCCACACTCTGCGTCCCTCACATTCTTCCTCCCTCAGCCTGCCCCACACTCTGCGTCCCTCAGCCTGCCCCACACTCTGCATCCCTCTCATTCTTCCTCCCTCTGCCTGCCCCACACTCTGCGTCCCTCAGCCTGCCCCACACTCTGCGTCCCTCAGCCTTCCCCACACTCTGCGTCCCTCAGCCTGTCCCACACTCTTCTTCCCTCAGCCTCCCCCACACTCTGCATCCCCCACATTCTTCCTCCCTCTGCCTGCCCCACACTCTGCGTCCCCCACATTCTTCCTCCCTCAGCCTGCCCCACACTCTGCGTCCCCCACATTCTTCCTCCCTCAGCCTGCCCCACACTCTGCGTCCCCCACATTCTTCCTCCCTCAGCCTGTCCCACACTCTGCGTCCCTCAGCCTGCCCCACACTCTGCGTCCCTCAGCCTGCCCCACACTCTGCGTCCCTCACATTCTTACTCCCTCAGCCTGCCCCACACTCTGCGTCCCTCACATTCTTGCTCCCTCAGCCTGCCCCACACTCTGCGTCCCTCACATTCTTCCTCCCTCAGCCTGCCCCACACTCTGCGTCCCTCACATTCTTCCTCCCTCAGCCTGCCCCACACTCTGCATCCCTCACATTCTTCCTCCCTCAGCTTGCCCCACACTCTGCGTCCCTCACATTCTTCCTCCCTCAGCCTGCCCCACACTCTGCGTCCCTCATATTCTTCCTCCCTCAGCCTGCCCCACACTCTGCATCCCTCACATTCTTTCTCCCTCAGCCTGCCCCACACTCTGCGTCCCTCACATTCTTCCTCCTTCAGCCTGCCCCACACTCTGAGTCCCTCAGCCTGCCCCACACTCTGCGTCCCTCAGCTTGCCCCACACTCTGCATTCCCCACATTCTTCCTCCCTCAGCCTGCCCCACACTCTGCGTCCCCCACATTCTTCCTCCCTCAGCCTGCCCCATACTCAGCGTCCCCCACATTCTTCCTCCCACAGCCTGCCCCACACTCAGCATCCCCCACATTCTTCCTCCCTCAGCCTGCCCCACACTCTGCATCCCTCAGCTTGCCCCACACTCTGCATCCCTCAGCCTGCCCCACACTCTGCGTCCCTCAGCCTGCCCCACACTCTGCATCCCCCACATTCTTCCTACCTCAGCCTGCCCCACACTCTGCGTCCCCCACATTCTTCCTCCCTCAGCCTGCCCCATACTCAGCATCCCCCACATTCTTCCTCCCTCAGCCTGCCCCATACTCTGCATCCCCCACATTCTTCCTCCCTCAGCCTGCCCCACACTCTGCATCCCTCAGCCTCCCCCATGTGCCTTTTATCCTCCCTCTCTGTCAGCTCTCCTGTCTCTCATCATCCCCCCTTTGTCTCCCAGCAGTCTTCTGTGTCAGCCTCCCTCTGTTTTATCGGGCTCCCTGTCACTGCCTCTCCCCCCTTCACACACACACGCCTGCATGCAGTGGCCCGCCAGCCCAGAACACTGAAGATGCACACAAGCGCTGGGTCAGAGGCT
This sequence comes from Pseudophryne corroboree, assembly GCF_028390025.1. NCBI lineage: Eukaryota > Metazoa > Chordata > Amphibia > Anura > Myobatrachidae > Pseudophryne > Pseudophryne corroboree. The sequence continues at coordinate 667,926 of NW_026969849.1, forward strand.
TGGTGCAGAGCTGCATAACAATTCAACTGAAAGATGGGGGGGGTGGAGGACTTTTGAATATGACACTGCACACATGGCCACCACCGCTGCACAGTACTTACTATAGCCCCGCACTGACCCCGTCCGCCGCCCGAAGTTCCTCAGTCCTCGCGCTTAGTATGGGAGAGACGTCATGACGTTAGGACGTCTCTCCCTTCACACACCACAGGAGCCGGAAGGCGGAGCTCGGGGATGAGCTCGAGCCTACAGCTTTAGTGCGGGTGGGGGAGAGGAGGAAACAAGACACGTGAGCTGCAGGCGTGGAGTGCGGGGGCTGCCGGACATTCGGGGGTGCCTGTGCGCACCAGGCACCTCCCGTGCGCACGCCTATGGTTAGGGATAAGGTAAGGGTTAGTTATTGTTAGGGTTCGTATTAGGGTTAGGGTTCGTATTAGGGTTAGGGTAGCATTAGGGTTAGGGTTCGCATTAGGGTTAGTTAGGGTTAGAGTATTAGGGTTAGAGTTAGGGTTCGTATTAGGGTTAGGGTTAGAGTTAGGTTTTGTGTTAGAGTTATGGTTAGTGTATTCTGGTTCGGGTTATGGTTAGGGTTGGGTCAGGGTTAGGGTCGGGGTCAGGGTTCGTATTAGGGTTAGGGTTCATATTAGGGTTAGGGTTCATATTAGAATTAGGGTTAGGGTTTGTGTTAGGGGTAGGGTTCATATTAGGGTTAGGGTTAGAGTTAGGTTAGGGTTAGTGTTAGGGCTTGTGTAAGGGTTAGGGTTAGGCTAGGGTTAAGGTTAGGGTTAGGATTAGGATTATGGTTAGGGTTTGGTTAGGTTTAGTCTTATGGTATTAAGGTTAGGTTTAGGGTTAGGTTAGGGTTAGGGTTTGTATTAGGGTTAGGGTTAGTGTTAGGGTTAGGTTAGGGTTTGGGAATTAGGGTTAGGGTTAGTTAGGGTAAGGGTTCATATTAGGGTTAGGGTTCGTATTAGAGTTAGGGTTAGGGTAAGGATATTAGGGTATTAGGGGTTGGGTTCGTATTAGGGTTAGGGTTCATATTAGAATTAGGGTTCATATTAAGGTTAGGGTTAGTGTTTTAGTGTTTTAGTGTTAGGGTTATGGTTATTAGGATTAGGGTTAGGGTTACTTAGGGTTAGGGCTAGGGTATTAGGGGGTTAGGGGTTAGGGGTCGTATGAAGGTTATGGTTAGGGTAGCGTTAGGGTTAGGGTTCACGTTACGGTTTGGGTTCATTTTAGAAGTATTAGGGTTATAGTTAGTGTTAGGGTAACGTTAGAGTTAGGGTTAGGGTAAGGGTTAGTTAAGGGTTAGGATTAGGGTAAGGGTTGGGTTAGGGTATTAGGGTTAGGGTTAGGTTTCATATTAGGGTTAGGGTTACGGTTAGGTTAGGGTTAGGGTATTAGGGTTATGGTTAGTTTAGAGTTAGGTTAAGGGTATTAGGGAAAGGGTATTAGGGTTAGGGTTATGGTATTAGGGTTAGGGTTAAGGTTAGGGTTAGGGTTCATATTAGGGTTAGGGTTCGTATTAGGTTTAGGATTCGTATTAGGGTTATGGTTAGGTCAGGGTTAGGTTAAGGGTATTATGGAAAGGGTATTAGGGTTAGTGTTAGGGAAATAGGGTTAGGGTTAGTTAGGGTTAGGGTTCATATTAGGGTGAGGATTTATATTATGGTTATGGTTAGATTAGTTTTAGGATTAGGGTTTGTGTTATGTTAGGGTTAGTTTGGGTTAGGGTATTTTGGTATTAGGGTTATGGTTAGGGTTCGTATTAGGGTTAGGGTTTGTATTAGGGTTAGGGATAGGGTTAGGGTTTGTGTTAGGGTAAGGGTTTGTGTAAGGGTTTGGGATAGGTTTAGGATTAGGGTTAGGGTTAGGGTTGGGTTAGGGTATTAGGTATAGGGATAGAGTTAGGGTTAATGTTAGGGTTAGGTTAGGGATTGGGTTTGGGTTTGTATTAGGGTTAGGTTTAGGATTAGGGTATTAGGGTTAGGTTTAGGTTAGGTTTTGGGTATTATAGTTAGGTTTAGGTTTAGGTTAGTGTTAGGGTATTAGGGGAAGTGTATTAGAGTAATGGTTAGGGTATTAGGGTTAGGGTTAGTTAGGGTTCACATAAGGGTTAGAGTTAGGGTTCGTATTAGGGTTAGGGTTTGTATTAGGTTTAGGGTAGCATTAGGGTTAGGGTTCGCATTAGGGTTAGGGTTCATATTAGGGTTAGGGTTCGTATTAGGGTTAGCGTTAGGGATTGCATTAAGGTTAGGGTTAGTGTTTTAGGGATTTAGTGTTAGGGTTATGGTTATTAGGATTAGGGGTTAGGGTTCGTATTAAGGTTAGGGTTAGGGTAGTGTTAAGGTTAGGGTTTGCGTTAGGGTTACGGTTCAAATTAGAGGTATTAGGGTTATAGTTAGGGTTAGGGTAGCATTAGAGTTAGGGTTAGGGTTAGGTATGGGTATTAGGGTTAGGTTTCATATCAGGGTTAGGGTAGCATTAGAGTTAGGGTTGGGTTAGGGTTAGGGTATTAGGGTTAGGGTTAGTTTTCATATTAGGGTTAGGGTTATGGTTAGGGTTAGGCTATTGGGGTTAGGGTATTAGGGTTATGGTTAGGTTAGGGTTAGGTTAATGGTATTAGGGAAAGGGTATTAGGGTTAGGGTTTGTCTTAGGGTTCGTATTAGGGTTAGGGTTCGTATTAGGGTTAGGGTTAGGGTTCGTATTAGGGTTAGGGTCAGTGTTTTAGGCTTTTAGTGTTAGGGTTAGGGTTATTAGGCTTAGGGTTAGTGATAGAGTAGTGTTAGGGTTAGGGTTCGTGCTAGGGTTAGTGTTAGAGTTAGGGTTTGTGTTAGAGTTAGGGTTAGGTTAGGGTTAGGGTTAGGATTAGTGATACGGTTAGAGTTTGGTTAGGGTTATGATATTAATGTTAGGGTTAGGGTAGCGTTAGAGTTAGGGTTAGGGTTAGGTCAGGGTTGGGGTTAGGATTAGGGTTAGGGTTGGGTTAGGGTATTAGGGTTAGTATTAGGTTTCATATTAGGGTTAGATTTAGGGTTACGGTTAGGTTAGGTTAAGGGTATTAGGTAAAGGGTATTAGGGTTAGGTTTATGGTTAGGGTTAGTTAGTGTTATGGTTCGTATTAGGGTTAGGGTTCGTACTAGGGTTAGGATTAGGGTTAGGGTTTGTATTAGGGTTAGAGTATCTTTAGGGTTAGGGTTCATGTTAGGGTTAGGGATTGGGTAAGGGTTAGGTTAGGGTTAGGGTTAGGATTAGGGTTAGGGTTGGGTTAGGGTATTAGGGATAGGGTTAGGGTTAGGTTAGTTTTAGGGTACGTATTAGGGTTAGGGTTCGTATTAGGGTTAGGGTTAGGTTATGGTTAGGGTTCGTATTAGAGGTATTAGTGTTATATTTAGGGTTAGGATAAAATTAGAGTTAGGGAAAGGGTTCATATTAGGGTTAGGGTTCGTATTAGGGTTAGGGTAAGAGTAATGTTAGAATTAGGGTTCGTGTTAAAGTAAGGGTTAGAGTTAGGGTTTGTGTTAGAGTTAGGGTAAGGTTAGGGTTAGGATTAGGGTTAGGGTTAGGGTTTGGTTAGGGCTAGGGTTATGATATTAAGGTTAGGGTTAGGTTAGGGTTAGGGTTCATATTAGGGTAAGGGTTAGGGTTAGGATTAGGGGGTATTAGGGTTAGGGTTAGTGTTAGGGTTAGGTTAGGGTTAGGATCAGGGTATTAGGGTTAATTAGAGGTAGGGTTCATATTAGGGTTAGGGTTCATATTAGGGTCAGGGTTCGTATTAGGGTTAGGGTTAGATTAGTTTTAGGATTAGGGTTCACGTTATGTTAGGGGTATTAAGCTATTAGGGTTAGTATTAGGTTTAGGGTTAGGGTTCATATTAGGGTTAGGGTTTGTATTAGGGTTAGGGTTTTAGAGTTTTAGGGTTAGGGTTAGGATATTAGGGTTAGGGTATTAGAGTTAGGGTTAGGGTATTAGGGTAAGGGTTATTTAGGGTTAGGGTTCATATAAGGGTTAGAGTTAGGGTTCGTATTAGGGTTCGTATTAGGGTTAGGGTAGAATTAGGTTTAGGGTTAGGTTATTAGGGTTAGGGTATTATGGTTAGGGTTAGGGGTTACTTAGAAGTAGGGTTAGGGATAGGGGTTAGGATTCATATTAGGGTTCGGGTAAGGGTAGCGTTAGGGTTATGGTTTATGTTAGGGTTAGTGTTCGTATTTGAGGTATTAAGGTTATAGTTTGTGTTAGGATAGCATTAGAGTTAGGGTTAGTGTTAGGCTGGGGTTAGGGTTAGGATTAGGGTTAGGGTTATCTTAGGGTTATGGTATTAGGGTTAGGGTTCATATTAGGGTTAGGTTTAGGGTTAGGGTTATGGTTATTTTAGGGTTAGGGTTAGGGTAAAAGGGTTAGGGTTAGTTTAGGGTTAAGGTATTAGGGAAAGGGTATTAGGCTTAGGGTATTAGTATTATGGTTAGGGTTAGGGTTAAGGTTTGTATTAGGGTTAGGGTTAGAGAATCTTTAGGGTTAGGGTTAGGGTTAGGGTCAGGGTTAGGGTTTGTGTTAGAGTTAGGGTAAGGTTTGGGTTAGGGTTAGGATTAGGGCTATGGTTATTGTTTGGTTAGGGTTAGGGTTATGGTATTAAGGTTAGGGTTAGGTTAGGGTTAGGGTTCGTATTAGGGTAAGGGTTAGGGTTAGGATTAAGGGGTATTACGGTTAGGGTTAGGTTAGGGTTAGGTTAGTGTTAGGATCAGGGTATTAGGGTTAGTTAGGGTTAAGGTTCATATTTGGGTTAGGGTTCATATTAGGGTTAGGGTTCATATTAGGGTTAGGGTTCGTATTAGGGTTAGGGTTAGATTAGTTTTAGGATTAGGGTTCGCGTTATGTTAGGGTTAGCTAAGGTTAGGGTAGTAAGCTATTAGGGTTATGGTTAGTATTAGGTTTAGGGTTAGGGTTCATATTAGGGTTAGGGTTTTAGAGTTTTAGGGTTATTAGATTAGGGTTAGGGTTACATAGGGTTAGGGTTAGGGTTAGTGTTAGGGTTAGGTTATGGATAGGTTTAGGGTTCGTATTAGGGTTAGGCTTAGGATAAGGGTATTAGGGTTAGGGTTAGGGTTAGGTTATGGATAGGGTTAGTATTCATATTAGGGTTAGGGTTAGGATAATGGTATTAGGGTTAGGGTTAGGTTAGGTTTTCGGTATTAGGGTTTGGGTTAGGGTTAGGATAGGGTAAGGGTTAGGATATTAGGGTAAGGATATTAGAGTTAGGGTTACGGTATTAGGGTTAGGGTTAGTTAGGGTTAGGGTTCATATAAGGGTTAGAGTTAAGGTTCGTATTAGGGTTAGTGTTCGTATTAGGGTTAGGGTAGAATTAGGGTTAGGGTTAGGTTATTAGGGTTAGGGTATTATGGTTAGGGTTAGGGGTTACTTAGGGATAGGGTTAGGGATAAGGGTTAGGATTCGTATAAGGGTTAGGGTTAGGGTAGCGTTAGGGTTATGGTTTATGTTAGGGTTAAGGTACGTATTAGAGGTATTAGGGTTATAGTTTGGGTTAGGATAGCATTAGAGTTAGGGTTAGTGTTAGGCTGGGGTTAGGTTTAGGGTTAGGGTTATCCTAGGGTTAGGGTATTAGGGTTAGGGTTCATATTAGGGTTAGGTTTAGGGTTAGGGTTACGGTTATGGTTATGGTTATGGTTAGGGTATTAGGGATAGGGTTAGTTTAGGGTTAAGGTATTAGGGAAAGGGCATTAGGGTTAGGGTATTAGTATTAGGGTTAAGGTTAGGGTTAGTTAGTGTTAGGGCTCGTATTAGGGTAAGGGTTCGTATTATTATTAGGATTAGAGTTAAGGTTTGTATTAGGGTTAGGGTTCGTATTAGGGTAAGGGTTAGTATTATGGTATTAGGGTTAGGGATAGGTTAGGGTTTGGGTATTAGGGTTTGGGTTAGGATTAGGGTTAGGTTAGGGTAAGGGTTAGGATATTAGGGTATTATAGTTTGGGTTAGGGTATCTGGGTTAGGGTTAGTAAGGGTTAGGGTTCATTTAAGGGTTAGAGTTAGGGTTCGTAGTAGGGTTAGGGTTCTTATTAGGGTAAGGGTAGAATTAGGGTTAGGGTTAGGTTGCTAGGGTTAGGGTATTATGGTTAGGGTTAGGGTTAGTTAGGGTTAAGGTTAGGATTTTAGGGTAGTAGGGTTAGGGTTCGTATTAGGGTTTTGGATAGGGTTCATATTAGGGTTAGGCTTAGTGTTCGTATTAGGGTTAGGGTAAGGGATCGTTTTAGGGTTAGGGTTAGTGTTTTAGGGTTTTAGTGTTAGGGTTATTAGGATAAGGGTTAGGATTATTTAGGGATAGAATTAGGGTTAGGGGTTTGGATTCGTATTAGTATTAGGGTAGCATTAGGGTTACGGTTTGCATTATGGTTTATGTTAGGGTTAGGGTTCGTATTAGTGGTATTAGGGTTATAGTTTGGGTTAGGATAGCATTAGAGTTAGGGTTAGTGTTAGGCTGGGGTTAGGGTTAGGATTAGGGTTAGGGTTATCCTAGGGTTAGGGCATTAGGGTTAGGGTTCATATTAGGGTTAGGTTTAGGGTTAGGGTTATGGTTATTTTAGGGTTAGGGTATTAGGGTTAGGGTTAGTTTAGGGTTAAGGTATTAGGTAAAGGGTATTAGGCTTAGGGTATTAGTATTATGGTTAGGATTAGGGTAAAGGTTTGTATTAGGGTTAGGGTTAGAGTATTTTTAGGGTTAGCGTTCGTGTTAGGGTTCGTGTTAGGGTTAGGGATTTGTAAGGGTTAGTGTTAGGTTAGGGTTAGGGTTAGGATTAGGTTTAGGGTTGGGTTAGGGTATTAGGGATAGGGTTAGGGTTAATTAGGGTTCGGGTTAATATTAGGGTTAGGGTTCGTATTAGGGTTATGGTTAGGTTAGGGTTCGTATTAGAGGTATTAGTGTTATAGTTAGGGTTAGGGTAAAATTAGAGTTAGGGTTAGGTTTCGTATTAGGGTTAGGGTGCGTATTAGGGTTAGGGTTAGAGTAGTGTTAGGGTTAGTGTTCGTGTTAAAGTTAGGGTTAGAGTTAGGGTTTGTGTTAGAGTTAGGGTTCGTATTAGAGGTATTAGGTTTATAGTTTGGGTTAGGATAGCATTAGAGTTAGGGTTAGTGTTAGGCTGGGGTTATGGTTAGGATTAGGGTTAGGGTTATCCTAGGGTTAGGGTATTAGGGTTAGGGTTCATATTAGGGTTAGGTTTAGGGTTAGGGTTACGGTTAGGTTAGGGTATTAGGGTTAGTTTTGGGTTAAGGTATTAGGGAAAGGGTATTAGGGTTAGGGTTAGGGTATTAGTATTAGGGTTAAGGTTAGGTTTAGTTAGTGTTAGGGTTCGTATAAGGGTTAGGGTTCGTATTATGTTTAGGATTAGGGTTAAGGTTTGTATTAGGGTTAGGGTTAGAGTATCTTTAGGGTTAGGGTTAGGGTTCATGTTAGGGTTCGTGTTAGGGTTAGGGATTGTGTAAGGGTTAGGGTTAGGTTAGGGTTAGGGTTAGGATTAGGGTTAGGGTTGGGTTAGGGTATTAGGGATAGGGTTAGGTTAGGTTTAGGGTTCGTATTAGGGTTAGGGTTCGTATTAGACTTAGGTTAGGGTTAGGGTTCGTATTAGAGGTATTAGTGTTATAGTTAGGGTTAGGGTAAAATTAGAGTTAGGGTTAGGGTTCATATTAGGGTTAGGGTTCGTATTAGGGTTAGGGTTAGAGTAGTGTTAGGGTTAGTGTTCGTGTTAAAGTTAGGGTTAGAGTTAGGGTTTGTGTTAGAGTTAGGGTTCGTATTAGAGGTATTAGGGTTATAGTTTGGGTTAGGATAGCATTAAAGTTAGGGTTAGTGTTAGGCTGGGGTTAGGGTTAGGATTAGGGTTAGGGTTATCCTAGGGTTAGGTTATTAGGGTTAGGGTTCATATTAGGGTTAGGTTTAGGTTTAGGGTTAAGGTATTAGGGAAAGGGTATTAGGGTTAGGGTTAGGGTATTAGTTTTAGGGTTAAGGTTAGGTTTAGTAAGTGTTAGGGTTCGTATTAGGGTTAGGGTTCGTATTATGGTTAGGATTAGGGTTAAGGTTTGTATTAGGGTTAGGGTTAGAGTATCTTTAGGGTTAGGGTTAGTGTTTTTGGGTTTTAGTGTTAGGGTTATTAGGATTAGGATTAGGGTTACTTAGGGATAGGGTTAGGGTTAGGGGTTCGGATTCGTATTAGGGTTAGGGTAGCATTAGGGTTAGGGTTTGCGTTAGGGTTTATGTTAGGGTTAGGGTTCGTATTAGAGGTATTAGGGTTATAGTTTGGGTTAGGATAGCATTAGAGTTAGGGTTAGTGTTAGGCTGGGGTTAGGGTTAGGATTAGGGTTAGGGTTAGGGTTATCCTAGGGTTAGGGTATTAGGGTTAGGGTTCATATTAGGGTTAGGTTTAGGGTTAGGGTTATGGTTATCTTAGGTTAGGGTTAGGGTATTAGGGTTAGGGTTAGTTTAGGGTTAAGGTATTAGGGAAATGGTATTAGTCTTAGGGTATTAGTATTATGGTTAGGATTAGGGTTAAGGTTTGTATTAGGGTTAGGGTTAGAGAATCTTTAGGGTTAGGGTTAGGGTCAGGGTTAGGGTTTGTGTTAGAGTTAGGGTAAGTTTAGGGTTAGGGTTAGGATTAGGGTTATGGTTAGGGTTTGGTTAGGGTTAGGGTTATGGTATTAAGGTTAGGGTTAGGTTAGGGTTAGGGTTAGGACTAAGGGGTATTACGGTTAGGGTTAGGGTTAGGATCAGGGTATTAGGGTTAGTTAGGGTTAGGGTTCATATTAGGGTTAGGGTTCGTATTAGGGTTAGATTAGCTTTAGGATTAGGGTTCGCATTATGTAAGGGTTAGCTAGGGTTATGGTATTAAGCTATTAGGGTTATGGTTAGTATTAGGTTTAGGGTTAGGGTTCATATTAGGGTTAGGGTTTGTATTAGGGTTAGGGTTTTAGAGTTTTAGGGTTAGGGTTATTAGATTATGGTTAGGGTTACATAGGTATTAGGGTTAGGGGTTAGGATTCGTATTAGGTTTAGGGTAGCATTAGGGTTAGGGTTTGCGTTAGGGTTTATGTTAGGTTTAGGGTTCGTATTAGAGGTATTAGGGTTATAGTTTGGGTTAGGATAGCATTAGAGTTAGGGTTAGTGTTAGGCTGGGATCAGAGTTAGGATTAGGGTTAGGGTTATCCTAGGGTTAGGGTATTAGGGTTAGAGTTCATATTAGGGTTAGGTTTAGGGTTAGGGTTATGGTTATCTTAGGGTTAGGTTTAGGGTAATAGGGTTAGGGTTAGTTTAGGGTTAAGGTATTAGGGAAAGGGTATTAGGCTTAGGGTATTAGTATTATGGTTAGGATTAGGGTTAAGGTTTGTATTAGGGTTAGGGTTAGAGAATATTTAGGGTCAGGGTTAGGGTTTGTGTTATAGTTAGGGTAAGGTTAGTGTTAGGGTTAGAATTAGGGTTGTGGTTAGGGTTTGGTTAGGGTTAGGGTTATGGTATTAAGGTTAGGGTTAGGGTTCATATTAGGGTAAGGGTTAAGGTTAGGATTAAGGGGTATTACGGTTAGGGTTAGTGTTAGGGTTAGGTTAGGGTTAGGATCATGGTATTAGGGTTAGTTAGGGTTAGGGTTCATGTTAGGGTTAGGGTTTATATTAGGGTTAGGGTTCGTATTAGGGTTAGGGTTAGATTAGCTTTAGGATTAGGGTTCGCGTTATGTTAGGGTTAGCTAGGGTTAGGGTATTAAGCTATTAGGGTTATGGTTAGTATTAGGTTTAGGGTTAGGGTTCATATTACGGTTAAGGTTTGTATTAGGGTTAGGGTTTTAGAGCTTTAGGGTTAGGGTTATTAGATTAGGGTTAGGGTAACATAGGTATTAGGGTTAGGGTTAGTTTAGGGTTAAGGTATTAGGGAAAGGGCATTAGGGTTAGAGTATTAGTATTAGGGTTAAGGTTAGGGTTAGTTAGTGTTAGTGCTCGTATTAGGGTAAGGGTTCGTATTATTATTAGGATTAGGGTTAAGGTTTGTATTAGGGTTAGGGTTCGTATTAGGGTAAGGGTTAGTATTATGGTATTAGGGTTAGGGATAGGTTAGGGTTTGGGTATTAGGGTTTGGGTTAGGAATAGGGTTAGGTTAGGGTTAGGGTTAGGATATTAGGGTTAGGGTATTAGAGTTTGGGTTAGGGTATTAGGGTTAGGGTTAGTAAGGGTTAGGGTTCATTTAAGGGTTAGTTAGGGTTAGGGTTCGTAGTAGGGTTAGGGTTCGTATTAGGGTAAGGGTAGAATTAGGGTTAGGGTTAGGTTACTAAGGTTAGGGTTTTATGGTTAGGGTTAGGGTTAGTTAGGGTTAAGGTTAGGATATTAGGGTAGTAGGGTTAGGGTTCGTATTAGGGTTTTGGATAGGGTTCATATTAGGGTTAGGCTTAGTGTTCGTATTAAGGTTAGGGTAAGGGATCGTTTTAGGGTTAGGGTTAGTGTTTTAGGGTTTTAGTGTTAGAGTTATTAGGATTAGGGTTATGGTTATTTAGGGACAGAATTAGGGTTAGGGGTTAGGATTCGTATTAGGGTTAGGGTAGCATTAGGGTTAGGGTTTGCATTAGGGTTTATGTTAGGGTTAGGGTTCGTATTAGAGGTATTAGGGTTATAGTTTGGGTTAGGATAGCATTAGAGTTAGGGTTAGTGTTAGGCTGGGGTTAGGGTTAGGATTAGGGTTAGGGTTAGGGTTATCCTAGGGTTAGGGTATTAGGGTTAGGGTTCATATTAGGGTTAGGTTTAGGGTTAGGGTTATGGTTATTTTAGGGTTAGGGTATTAGGGTTAGGGTTAGTTTAGGGTTAAGGTATTAGAGAAAGGGTATTAGGCTTAGGGTATTAGTATTATGGTTACGATTATGGTTAAGGTTTGTATTAGGGTTAGAGTATCTTTAGGGTTAGGGTTAGGGTTCGTGTTAGGGTTCGTGTTAGGGTTAGGGATTGTGTGATGGTTATTGTTAGGTTAGGATTAGGGTTAGGATTAGGTTTAGGGTTGGGTTAGGGTATTAGGGATAGGGTTAGGGTTAATTAAGGTTCGGGTTAATATTAGGATTAGGGTTCGTATTAGGGTTAGGGTTAGGTTAGGGTTAGGGTTTATATTAGAGGTATTAGTGTTTTAGTTAGGGTTAGGGTAAAATTAGAGTTAGGGTTAGGGTTAGGTTTCGTATTAGGGTTAGGGTTCGTATTAGGGTTAGGGTTAGAGTAGTATTAGGGTTAGTGTTCATTTTAAAGTTAGGGTTAGAGTTAGGGTTTGTGTTAGAGTTAGGGTTCGTATTAGAGGTATTAGGGTTATAGTTTTGGTTAGGATAGCATTAGAGTTAGGGTTAGTGTTAGGCTGGGGTTAGGGTTAGGATTAGGGTTAGGGTTATCCTAGGGTTCATATTAGGGTTAGGTTTAGGGTTAGGGTTACGGTTAGGTTAGGGTATTAGGGTTAGTTTTGGGTTAAGGCATTAGGGAAAGGGTATTAGGGTTAGGGTTAGGGTATTAGTATTAGGGTTAAGGTTAGGTTTAGTTAGTGTTAGGGTTCGTATTAGGGTTAGGGTTCGTATTATGGTTAGGATTAGGGTTAAGGTTTGTATTAGGGTTAGGGTTAGAGTATCTTTAGGGTTCGTGTTAGGGTTAGGGATTGTGTAAGGGTTAGGGTTAGGTTAGGGTTAGGATTAGGGTTAGGGTTGGGTTAGGGTATTAGGGATAGGGTTAGGGTTAGGTTAGGTTTAGGGTTCGTATTAGGGTTAGGGTTCGTATTAGGCTTAGGTTAGGGTTAGGGTTCGTATTAGAGGTATTAGTGTTATAGTTAGGGTTAGGGTAAACTTAGAGTTAGGGTTCATATTAGGGTTAGGGTTCGTATTAGGGTTAGGGTTAGAGTAGTGTTAGGGTTAGTGTTCGTGTTAAAGTTAGGGTTAAGTTAGGGTTTGTGTTAGAGTTAGGGTTCGTATTAGAGGTATTAGGGTTATAGTTTGGGTTAGGATAGCATTAGAGTTAGGGTTAGTGTTAGGCTGGGGTTAGGGTTAGGATTAGGGTTAGGGTTATCCTAGGGTTAGGGTATTAGGGTTAGGGTTCATATTAGGGTTAGGTTTAGGGTTAGGGTTATGGTTATTTTAGGGTTAGGGTATTAGGGTTAGGGTTAGTTTAGGGTTAAGGTATTAGAGAAAGGGTATTAGGCTTAGGGTATTAGTATTATGGTTACGATTATGGTTAAGGTTTGTATTAGGGTTAGAGTATCTTTAGGGTTAGGGTTCGTGTTAGGGTTCGTGTTAGGGTTAAGGATTGTGTGAGGGTTAGTGTTAGGTTAGGATTAGTTTTAGGATTAGGTTTAGGGTTGGATTAGGGTATTAGGGATAGGGTTAGGGTTAATTAAGGTTCGGGTTAATATTAGGGTTAGGGTTCGTATTAGGGTTAGGGTTAGGTTTTATTGTTCGTATTAGAGGTATTAGTGTTATAGTTAGGGTAAAATTAGAGTTAGGGTTAGGGTTAGGTTTCGTATTAGGGTTAGGGTTCGTATTAGGGTTAGGGTTAGAGTAGTATTAGGGTTAGTGTTCATTTTAAAGTTAGGGTTAGAGTTAGGGTTTGTGTTAGAGTTAGGATTTGTATTAGAGGTATTAGGGTTATAGTTTGGGTTAGGATATCATTAGAGTTAGGGTTAGTGTTAGGGTGGGGTAAGGGTTAGGATTAGGGTTAGGGTTAGGGTTATCCTAGGGTTAGGGTATTAGGGTTAGGGTTCATATTAGGGTTAGGTTTAGGGTTAGGGTTACGGTTAGGTTAGGGTATTAGGGTTAGTTTTGGGTTAAGGTATTAGGGAAAGGGTATTAGGGTTAGGGTATTAGTATTAGGGTTAAGGTTAGGTTTAGTTAGTGTTAGGGTTCGTATTAGGGTTAGAGTTCGTATTATGGTTAGGATTAGGGTTAAGGTTTGTATTAGGGTTAGGGTTAGAGTATCTTTAGGGTTAGGGTTCGTGTTAGGGTTCGTGTTAGGGTTAGGGATTGTGTAAGGGTTAGGGTTAGGTTAGGGTTAGGGTTAGGATTAGGGTTAGGGTTGGGTTAGGGTATTAGGGTTAGGTTAGGGTTAGGTTAGGTTTAGGGTTCGTATTAGGGTTAGGGTTCGTATTAGGCTTAGGTTAGGGTTAGGGTTCGTATTATAGGTATTAGTGTTATAGTTAGGGTTAGGGTAAAATTAAAGTTAGGGTTAGGGTTCATATTAGGGTTAGGGTTCGTATTAGGGTTAGGGTTAGAGTAGTGTTAGGGTTAGTGTTCGTGTTAAAGTTAGGGTTAGAGTTAGGGTTTGTGTTAGAGTTAGGGTTCGTATTAGAGGTATTAGGGTTATAGTTTGGGTTAGGATAGCATTAGAGTTAGGGTTAGTGTTAGGCTGGGGTTAGGGTTAGGATTAGGGTTAGGGTTATCCTAGGGTTAGGTTATTAGGGTTAGGGTTCATATTAGGGTTAGGTTTAGGGTTAGGGTTAAGGTATTAGGGAAAGGGTATTAGGGTTAGGGTTAGGGTATTAGTATTAGGGTTAAGGTTAGGTTTAGTAAGTGTTAGGGTTCGTATTAGGGTTAGGGTTCGTATTATGGTTAGGATTAGGGTTAAGGTTTGCATTAGGGTTAGGGTTAGAGTATCTTTAGGGTTAGGGTTAGTGTTTTAGGGTTTTAGTGTTAGGGTTATTAGGATTAGGATTAGGGTTACTTAGGGATAGGGTTAGGGTTAGGGGTTAGGATTCGTATTAGGGTTAGGGTAGCATTAGGGTTAGGGTTTGCGTTAGGGTTTATGTTAGGGTTAGGGTTCGTATTAGAGGTATTAGGGTTATAGTTTGGGTTAGGATAGCATTAGAGTTAGGATTAGTGTTAGGCTGGGGTTAGTGTTAGGATTAGGGTTAGGGTTAGGATTATCCTAGGGTTAGGGTATTAGGGTTAGGGTTCATATTAGGGTTAGGTTTAGGGTTAGGGTTATGGTTATCTTAGGGTTAGGGTTAGGGTATTAGGGTTAGGGTTAGTTTAGGGTTAAGGTATTAGGGAAATGGTATTAGTCTTAGGGTATTAGTATTATGGTTAGGATTAGGGTTAAGGTTTGTATTAGGGTTAGGGTTAGAGAATCTTTAGGGTTAGGGTTAGGGTCAGGGTTAGGGTTTGTGTTAGAGTTAGGGTAAGTTTAGGGTTAGGGTTAGGATTAGGGTTATGGTTAGGGTTTGGTTAGGGTTAGGGCTATGGTATTAAGGTTAGGGTTAGGATTAAGGGGTATTACGGTTAGGGTTAGGATCAGGGTATTAGGGTTAGTTAGGGTTCATATTAGGGTTAGGGTTCGTATTAGGGTTAGGGTTAGATTAGCTTTAGGATTAGGGTTCGCATTATGTAAGGGTTAGCTAGGGTTAGGGTATTAAGCTATTAGGGTTATGGTTAGTATTAGGTTAAGGGTTAGGGTTCATATTAGGGTTAGGGTTTGGATTAGGGTTAGGGTTTTAGAGTTTTAGGGTTTGAGTTATTAGATTAGGGTTAGGGTTACATAGGGTTAGGGTTAGTGTTAGGGTTAGGTTATGGATAGGTTTAGGGTTCGTATTAGGGTTAGGCTTAGGATAAGGGTATTAGGGTTAGGGTTAGGGTTAGGTTATGGATAGAGATAGGATTCATATTAGGGTTAGGGTTAGGATTATGGTATTAGGGTTAGGGTTAGGATAGGTTTTGGGTATTAGGGTTTGGGTTAGGATTAGGGTTAGGTTAGGGTTAGGGTTAGGATATTAGGGTGAGGATATTAGAGTTAGGGTTACGGTATTAGGGTTAGGGTTAGTTAGGGTTAGGGTTCATATAAGGGTAAGAGTTAGGGTTCGTATTAGGGTTAGGGTAGAATTAGGGTTAGGGTTAGGTTATTAGGGTTAGGGTATTATGGTTAGGGTTAGGGGTTACTTAGGGATAGGATTAGGGATAAGGGTTAGGTGTCGTATTAGGGTTAGGGTAGCGTTAGGGTTTTGGTTTATGTTAGGGTTAGGGTATGTATTAGAGGTATTAGGGTTAAAGTTTGGGTTAGGATAGCTTTAGAGTTAGGGTTAGTGTTAGGCTGGGGTTAGGTTTAGGGTTAGGGTTATCCTAGGGTTAGGGTTCATATTAGGGTTAGGTTTAGGGTTAGGGTTACGGTTAGGTTATGGTTAGGGTTAGGGTATTAGGGTTAGGGTTAGTTTAGGGTTAAGGTATTAGGGAAAGGGCATTAGGGTTTTTGTATTAGTATTAGGGTTAAGGTTAGGGTTAGTTAGTGTTAGGGCTCGTATTAGGGTAAGGGTTCGTATTATTATTAGGATTAGGGTTAAGGTTTGTATTAGGGTTAGGGTTCGTATTAGGGTAAGGGTTAGTTTTATGGTATTAGGGTTAGGGATAGGTTAGGGTTTGGGTATTAGGGTTTGGGTTAGGATTAGGGTTAGGTTAGGGTTAGGGTTAGGATATTAGGGTTAGGGTATTAGAGTTTGGGTTAGGGTTTTAGGGTTTGGGTTATAAAGGGTTAGGGTTCATTTAAGGGTTAGAGTTAGGGTTCGTAGTAGGGTTAGGGTTCGTATTAGGGTAAGGGTAGAATTAGGGTTAGGGTTAGGTTACTAGGGTTAGGGTATTATGGTTAGGGTTAGGGTTAGTTAGGGTTAAGGAAAGGATATTAGGGTAGTAGGGTTAGGGTTCGTATTAGGGTTTTGGATAGGGTTCATATTAGGGTTAGGCTTAGTGTTCGTTTTAGGGTTAGGGTAAGGGATCGTTTTAGGGTTAGGGTTAGTGTTTTAGGGTTTTAGTGTTAGGGTTATTAGGATTAGGGTTAGGGTTACTTAGGGATAGAATTAGGGTTAGGGGTTAGGATTCGTATTAGGGTTAGCGTAGCATTAGGGTTAGGGTTTGCATTAGGGTTTATGTTAGGGTTAGGGTTCGTATTAGAGGTATTAGGGTTATAGTTTGGGTAAGGATAGCATTAGAGTTAGGGTTAGTGTTAGGCTGGGGTTAGGATTAGGGTTAGGGTTAGGGTTATCCTAGGGTTAGGGTATTAAGGTTAGGGTTCATATTAGGGTTAGGTTTAGGGTTAGGGTTATGGTTATTTTAGGGTTAGGGTATTAGGATTAGGGTTAGTTTAGGGTTAAGGTATTAGGGAAAGGGTATTAGGCTTAGGGTATTAGTATTATGGTTAGGATTAGGGTTAAGGTTTGTATTAGGGTTAGGGTTAGAGTATCTTTAGGGTTAGGGTTAGGGTTTGTGTTAGGGTTCGTGTTAGGGTTAGGGATTGTGTAAGGGTTAGTGTAAGGTTAGAGTTAGGGTTAGGATTAGGTTTAGGGTTGGGTTAGGGTATTAGGGATAGGGATAGGGTTAGGTTAGGGTTCGGGTTCATATTAGGGTTAGGGTTCGTATTAGGGTTAGGGTTAGGTTAGGGTTCGTATTAGAGGTATTAGTGTTATAGTTAGGGTTAGGGTAAAATTAGAGTTAGGGTTAGGGTTAGGTTTCGTATTAGGGTTAGGGTTCGTATTAGGGTTAGGGTTAGAGTAGTGTTAGGGTTAGTGTTCGTGTTAAAGTTAGGGTTAGAGTTAGGGTTTGTGTTAGAGTTAGGGTTCGTATTAGAGGTATTAGGGTTATAGTTTGTGTTAGGATAGCATTAGAGTTAGGGTTAGTGTTAGGCTATGGTTAGGATTAGGTTTAGGGTTAGGGTTATCCTAGGGTTAGGGTATTAGGGTTAGGGTTCATATTAGGGTTAGGTTTAGGGTTAATGTTACAGTTAGGTTAGGGTATTAGGGTTATGGTTAGTTTTGGGTTAAGGTATTAGGGAAAGGGTATTAGGCTTAGGGTATTAGTATTATGGTTAGGATTAGGGTTAAGGTTTGTATTAGGGTTAGGGTTAGAGAATCTTTAGGGTTAGGGTTAGGGTCAGGGTTAGGGTTTGTGTTAGAGTTAGGGTAGGGTTAGGGTTAGGATTAGGGTTATGGTTAGGGTTTGGTTAGGGTTAGGGTTATGGTATTAAGGTTAGGGTTAGGTTAGGGTTAGGGTTAGGATTAAGGGGTATTACGGTTAGGGTTAGGGTTAGGATTAGGGTATTAGGGTTAGTTAGGGTTAGGGTTCATATTAGGGTTAGGGTTCGTATTAAGGTTAGGGTTAGCTAGGGTTAGGGTTTTAAGCTATTAGGGTTATGGTTAGTATTAGGTTTAGGGTTAGGGTTCATATTAGGGTTAGGATTTGTATTAGGGTTAGGGTTTTAGAGTTTTAGGGTTAGAGTTATTAGATTAGGGTTAGGGTTACATAGGGTTAGGGTTAGGGTTAGTGTTAGGGTTAGGTTATTGATAGGTTTAGGGTTCGTATTAGGGTTAGGCTTAGGATAAGGTTATTAGGGTTAGGGTTAGGGTTAGGTTATGGATAGGGATAGGATTCATATTCGGGTTAGGGTTAGGATTATGGTATTAGGGTTAGGGTTAGGTTAGGTTTTAGGTATTAGGGTTTGGGTTAGGATTAGGGTTAGGTTAGGGTTAGGATATTAGGGTAAGGATATTAGAGTTAGGGTTACGGTATTAGGGTTAGGGTTAGTTAGGGTTCATATAAGGGTTAGAGTTAGGGTTCGTATTAGGGTTAGGGTAGAATTAGGGTTAGGGTTAGGTTATTAGGGTTAGGGTATTATGGTTAGGGTTAGGGGTTACTTAGGGATAGGGTTAGGGATAAGGGTTAGGTGTCATATTAGGGTTAGGGTTAGGGTAGCGTTAGGGTTATGGTTTATGTTAGGGTTAGGGTACGTATTAGAGGTATTAGGGTTATAGTTTGGGTTAGGATAGCATTAGAGTTAGGGTTAGTGTTAGGCTGGGGTTAGGTTTAGGGTTAGGGTTATCCTAGGGTTAGGGTATTAGGGTTAGGGTTCATATTAGGGTTAAGTTTAGGGTTAGGGTTACGGTTAGGTTAGGGTTAGGGTATTAGGGTTAGGGTTTGTTTAGGGTTAAGGTTAGGGTTAGTTAGTGTTAGGGCTCGTATTAGGGTAAGGGTTCGTATTATTATTAGGATTAGGGTTAAGGTTTGTATTAGGGTTAGGGTTCGTATTAGGGTAAGGGTTAGAATTATGGTATTAGGGTTAGGGATAGGTTAGGATTTGGGTATTAGGGTATGGGTTAGGATTAGGGTTAGGTTAGGGTTAGGGTTAGGATATTAGGGTTAGGGTATTAGAGTTTGGGTTAGGGTAATAGGGTTTGGGTTAGAAAGGGTTAGGGTTCATTTAAGGGTTAGAGTTAGGGTTCGTAGTAGGGTTAGGGTTCGTATTAGGGTAAGGGTAGAATTAGGGTTAGGTTACTAGGGTTAGGGTATTATGGTTAGGGTTAGGGTTAGTTAGGGTTAAGGTTAGGATATTAGGGTAGTAGGGTTAGGGTTCGTATTAGGGTTTTGGATAGGGTTCATATTAGGGTTAGGCTTAGTGTTCGTATTAGGGTTAGGGTAAGGGATCGTTTTAGGGTTAGGGTTAGTGTTTTAGGGTTTTAGTGTTAGGGTTATTAGGATTAGGGTTAGGGTTACTTAGGGATAGAATTAGGGTTAGGGATTAGGATTCGTATTAGGGTTAGCGTAGCATTAGGGTTAGGGTTTGCATTAGGGTTTATGTTAGGGTTAGGGTTCGTATTAGAGGTATTAGGGTTATAGTTTGGGTTAGGATAGCATTAGAGTTAGGGTTAGTGTTAGGCTGGGGTTAGGGTTAGGATTAGGGATAGGGTTATCCTAGGGTTAGGGTTCATATTAGGGTTAGGTTTAGGGTTAGGGTTATGGTTATTTTAGGGTTAGGGTATTAGGATTAGGGTTAGTTTAGGGTTAAGGTATTAGGGAAAGGGTATTAGGCTTAGGGTATTAGTATTATGGTTAGGACTAGGGTTAAGGTTTGTATTAGGGTTAGGGTTAGAGTATCTTTAGGGTTAGGGTTAGGGTTTGTGTTAGGGTTCGTGTTAGGGTTAGGCATTGTGTAAGGGTTAGTGTTTGGTCAGAGTTAGGGTTAGGATTAGGTTTAGGGTTGGGTTAGGGTATTAGGGATAGGGTTAGGGTTAGGTTAGGGTTCGGGTTCATATTAGGGTTAGGGTTCGTATTAGGGTTAGGGTTAGGGTTCGTATTAGAGGTATTAGTGTTATAGTTAGGGTTAGGGTAAAATTAGAGTTAGGGTTAGGGTTAGGTTTCGTATTAGGGTTAGGGTTCGTATTAGGGTTAGGGTTAGAGTAGTGTTAGGGTTAGTGTTCGTGTTAAAGTTAGGGTTAGAGTTAGGGTTTGTGTTAGAGTTAGGGTTTGTATTAGAGGTATTAGGGTTATAGTTTGTGTTAGGATAGCATTAGAGTTAGGGTTAGTGTTAGGCTGGGGTTAGGATTAGGTTTAGGGAAGGGTTATCCTAGGGTTAGGGTATTAGGGTTAGGGTTCATATTAGGGTTAGGTTTAGGGTTAATGTTACAGTTAGGTTAGGGTATTAGGGTTAGGGTTAGTTTTGGGTTAAGGTATTAGGGAAAGGGTATTAGGGTTAGGGTATTAGTATTAGGGTTAAGGTTATGTTTCGTTAGTGTTAGGGTTCGTATTAGGGTTAGGGTTCGTATTATGGTTAGGATTAGGGTTAAGGTTTGTATTAGGGTTAGGGTTAGAGTATTTTTAGGGTTAGGGTTAGGGTTCGTGTTAGGGATCGTGTTAGGGTTAGGGATTGTGTAAGGGTTAGGGTTAGGTTAGGGTTAGGGTTCGTATTAGGGTTAGGGTTCGTATTAGGGTTAGGGTTCGTATTAGGGTTAGGCTTAGGATAAGGATATTAGGGTTATAGTTAGGGTTAGGTTATGGATAGGGTTAGGGTTCGTATTAGGGTTAGGGTTTGGGTATTAGGGTTTGGGTTAGGGTTAGGTTAAGGGATTTAGGGAAAGGGTATTAGGCTTACGGTATTAGTATTATGGTTAGGATTAGGGTTAAGGTTTGTATTAGGGTTAGGGTTAGAGTATCTTTAGGGTTAGGGTTAGGGTTCATGTTAGGGTTCGTGTTAGGGTTAGGGATTGTGTAAGGGTTCGTGTTAGGTTAGGGTTAGGATTAGGTTTAGGGTTGGGTTAGGATATTAGGGATAGGGTTAGGGTTAGTTTAGGGTTCGGGTTCGTATTAGAGTTAGGGTTCATAATAGGGTTAGGGTATAGTTAGGGTTAGGGTTCGTATTAGAGGTATTAGTGTTATAGTTAGGGTTAGGGTAAAATTAGAGTTAGGGTTCGTATTAGGGTTAGGGTTCGTATTAGGGTTAGAGTAGTGATAGGGTTAGTGTTCGTGTTAAAGTTAGGATTAGAGTTAGGGTTTGTGTTAGATTTAGGGTTCGTATTAGAGGTATTAGGGTTATAGTTTGGGTTAGGATAGCATTAGAGTTAGGGTTAGTGTTAGGCTGGGGTTAGGGTTAGGATTAGGGTTAGGGTTATCCTAGGGTTAGGGTATTAGGGTTCATATTAGGGTTAGGTTTAGGGTTAGAGTTACGGTTAGGTTAGGGTATTAGGGTTAGGGTTAGTTTTGGGTTAAGGTATTAGGGAAAGGGTATTAGGGTTAGGGTTAGGGTATTTTATTAGGGTTAAGGTTAGGTTTAGTTAGTGTTAGGGTTCGTATTAGGGTTAGGGTTCGTATTATGGTTAGGATTAGGGTTAAGGTTTGTATTAGGGTTAGGGTTAGAGTATCTTTAGGGTCTGTGTTAGGGTACGTGTTAGGGTTAGGGATTGTGTAAGGGTTAGGGTTAGGTTAGGTTTAGGGTTAGGGTTAGGATTAGGGTTAGGGTTGGGTTAGGGTATTAGGGATAGGGTTAGGTTAGGTTTAGGGTTCGTATTAGGGTTAGGGTTTGTATTAGGGTTAGGTTAGGGTTCGTATTAGAGGCATTACTGTTATAGTTAGGGTTAGGGTAAAATTAGAGTTAGGGTTAGGGTTAGGGTTCATATTAGGGTTAGGGTTCGTATTAGGGTTAGGGTTAGAGTAATGTTAGGGTTAGGGTTCGTGGTAAAGTTAGGGTTAGAGTAAGGGTTTGTTTTAGAGTTAGGGTAAGGTTAGGGTTAGGGTTAGGATTAGGGTTATGGTTAGGGTTTGGTTAGGGTTAGGGTTAAGGTATTAAGGTTAGGGTTAGGTTAGGGTTCGTATTAGGGTAAGGGTTAGGATTAGGGGGTATTAGGGTTAGGGTTAGTGTTAGGGTTAGGTTAGGGTTAGGATTAGGGTATCAAGGTTAGTTAGGATTAGGGTTCATATTAGGGTTAGGGTTCATATTAGGGTTAGGGTTCTATTAGGGTTATGGTTAGATTAGCTTTAGGATTAGGGTTCGTGTTTTGTTATGGTTAGCTATTGTTAATGTATTAAGCTATTAGGGTTATGGTTAGTATTAGGGTTAGGGTTAGGGTTCATATTAGGGTTAGGGTTTGTATTAGGGTTAGGATTTTAGAGTTTTAGGGTTAGGGTTATTAGATTAGGGTTAGGGTTACATAGGTTTAGGGTTAGTGTTAGGGTTAGGTTATGGATAGGGTTAGGGTTCGTATTAGGGTTAGGCTTAGGATAAGGGTATTAGGGTTAGGGTTAGGTTATGGAAAGGGTTAGGGTTCGTATTAGGGCTAGAGTTAGGTTTAGGGTATTAGGGTTAGGTTAGGTTTTGGGTATTAGGGTTTGGGTTAGGATTAGGGTTAGGTTAGGGTTAGGGTTAGGATATTAGGGTAAGGGTATTAGAGTTAGGGTTAGGGTATTAGGGTAAGGGTTAGTTAGGGTTCATATAAGGGTTTGAGTTAGGGCTCGTATTAGGGTAAGGGTTCGTATTATTATTAGGATTAGGGTTAAGGTTTGTATTAGGGTTAGGGTTCGTATTAGGGTAAGGGTTAGAATTATGGTATTAGGGTTAGGGATAGGTTAGGATTTGGGTATTAGGGTATGGGTTAGGATTAGGGTTAGGTTAGGGTTAGGGTTAGGATATTAGGGTTAGGGTATTAGAGTTTGGGTTAGGGTATTAGGGTTTGGGTTAGAAAGGGTTAGGGTTCATTTAAGGGTTAGAGTTAGGGTTCGTAGTAGGGTTAGGGTTCGTATTAGGGTAAGGGTAGAATTAGGGTTAGGTTACTAGGGTTAGGGTATTATGGTTAGGGTTAGGGTTAGTTAGGGTTAAGGTTAGGATATTAGGGTAGTAGGGTTAGGGTTCGTATTAGGGTTTTGGATAGGGTTCATATTAGGGTTAGGCTTAGTGTTCGTATTAGGGTTAGGGTAAGGGATCGTTTTAGGGTTAGGGTTAGTGTTTTAGGGTTTTAGTGTTAGGGTTATTAGGATTAGGGTTAGGGTTACTTAGGGATAGAATTAGGGTTAGGGATTAGGATTCGTATTAGGGTTAGCGTAGCATTAGGGTTAGGGTTTGCATTAGGGTTTATGTTAGGGTTAGGGTTCGTATTAGAGGTATTAGGGTTATAGTTTGGGTTAGGATAGCATTAGAGTTAGGGTTAGTGTTAGGCTGGGGTTAGGGTTAGGATTAGGGATAGGGTTATCCTAGGGTTAGGGTTCATATTAGGGTTAGGTTTAGGGTTAGGGTTATGGTTATTTTAGGGTTAGGGTATTAGGATTAGGGTTAGTTTAGGGTTAAGGTATTAGGGAAAGGGTATTAGGCTTAGGGTATTAGTATTATGGTTAGGACTAGGGTTAAGGTTTGTATTAGGGTTAGGGTTAGAGTATCTTTAGGGTTAGGGTTAGGGTTTGTGTTAGGGTTCGTGTTAGGGTTAGGCATTGTGTAAGGGTTAGTGTTTGGTCAGAGTTAGGGTTAGGATTAGGTTTAGGGTTGGGTTAGGGTATTAGGGATAGGGTTAGGGTTAGGTTAGGGTTCGGGTTCATATTAGGGTTAGGGTTCGTATTAGGGTTAGGGTTAGGGTTCGTATTAGAGGTATTAGTGTTATAGTTAGGGTTAGGGTAAAATTAGAGTTAGGGTTAGGGTTAGGTTTCGTATTAGGGTTAGGGTTCGTATTAGGGTTAGGGTTAGAGTAGTGTTAGGGTTAGTGTTCGAGTTAAAGTTAGGGTTAGAGTTAGGGTTTGTGTTAGAGTTAGGGTTCGTATTAGAGGTATTAGGGTTATAGTTTGTGTTAGGATAGCATTAGAGTTAGGGTTAGTGTTAGGCTGGGGTTAGGATTAGGTTTAGGGAAGGGTTATCCTAGGGTTAGGGTATTAGGGTTAGGGTTCATATTAGGGTTAGGTTTAGGGTTAATGTTACAGTTAGGTTAGGGTATTAGGGTTAGGGTTAGTTTTGGGTTAAGGTATTAGGGAAAGGGTATTAGGGTTAGGGTATTAGTATTAGGGTTAAGGTTATGTTTCGTTAGTGTTAGGGTTCGTATTAGGGTTAGGGTTCGTATTATGGTTAGGATTAGGGTTAAGGTTTGTATTAGGGTTAGGGTTAGAGTATTTTTAGGGTTAGGGTTAGGGTTCGTGTTAGGGATCGTGTTAGGGTTAGGGATTGTGTAAGGGTTAGGGTTAGGTTAGGGTTAGGGTTCGTATTAGGGTTAGGGTTCGTATTAGGGTTAGGGTTCGTATTAGGGTTAGGCTTAGGATAAGGATATTAGGGTTATAGTTAGGGTTAGGTTATGGATAGGGTTAGGGTTCGTATTAGGGTTAGGGTTTGGGTATTAGGGTTTGGGTTAGGGTTAGGTTAAGGGATTTAGGGAAAGGGTATTAGGCTTACGGTATTAGTATTATTGTTAGGATTAGGGTTAAGGTTTGTATTAGGGTTAGGGTTAGAGTATCTTTAGGGTTAGGGTTAGGGTTTATGTTAGGGTTCGTGTTAGGGTTAGGGATTGTGTAAGGGTTCGTGTTAGGTTAGGGTTAGGGTTAGGATTAGGTTTAGGGTTGGGTTAGGGTATTAGGGATAGGGTTAGGGTTAGTTTAGGGTTCGGGTTCGTATTAGAGTTAGGGTTCATAATAGGGTTAGGGTATAGTTAGGGTTAGGGTTCGTATTAGAGGTATTAGTGTTATAGTTAGGGTTAGGGTAAAATTAGAGTTAGGGTTCGTATTAGGGTTAGGGTTCGTATTAGGGTTAGGGTTAGAGTAGTGATAGGGTTAGTGTTCGTGTTAAAGTTAGGATTAGAGTTAGGGTTTGTGTTAGATTTAGGGTTCGTATTAGAGGTATTAGGGTTATAGTTTGGGTTAGGATAGCATTAGAGTTAGGGTTAGTGTTAGGCTGGGGTTAGGGTTAGGATTAGGGTTAGGGTTATCCTAGGGTTAGGGTATTAGGGTTAGGGTTCATATTAGGGTTAGGTTTAGGGTTAGAGTTACGGTTAGGTTAGGGTATTAGGGTTAGGGTTAGTTTTGGGTTAAGGTATTAGGGAAAGGGTATTAGGGTTAGGGTTAGGGTATTTTATTAGGGTTAAGGTTAGGTTTAGTTAGTGTTAGGGTTCGTATTAGGGTTAGGGTTCGTATTATGGTTAGGATTAGGGTTAAGGTTTGTATTAGGGTTAGGGTTAGAGTATCTTTAGGGTTAGGGTCTGTGTTAGGGTACGTGTTAGGGTTAGGGATTGTGTAAGGGTTAGGGTTAGGTTAGGTTTAGGGTTAGGGTTAGGATTAGGGTTAGGGTTGGGTTAGGGTATTAGGGATAGGGTTAGGGTTAGGTTAGGTTTAGGGTTCGTATTAGGGTTAGGGTTTGTATTAGGGTTAGGTTAGGGTTCGTATTAGAGGCATTACTGTTATAGTTAGGGTTAGGGTAAAATTAGAGTTAGGGTTAGGGTTCATATTAGGGTTAGGGTTCGTATTAGGGTTAGGGTTAGAGTAATGTTAGGGTTAGGGTTCGTGGTAAAGTTAGGGTTAGAGTAAGGGTTTGTTTTAGAGTTAGGGTAAGGTTAGGGTTAGGGTTAGGATTAGGGTTATGGTTAGGGTTTGGTTAGGGTTAGGGTTAAGGTATTAAGGTTAGGGTTAGGTTAGGGTTAGGGTTCGTATTAGGGTAAGGGTTAGGATTAGGGGGTATTAGGGTTAGGGTTAGTGTTAGGGTTAGGTTAGGGTTAGGATTAGGGTATCAAGGTTAGTTAGGATTAGGGTTCATATTAGGGTTAGGGTTCATATTAGGGTTAGGGTTCTATTAGGGTTATGGTTAGATTAGCTTTAGGATTAGGGTTCGTGTTATGTTATGGTTAGCTATTGTTAATGTATTAAGCTATTAGGGTTATGGTTAGTATTAGGGTTAGGGTTAGGGTTCATATTAGGGTTAGGGTTTGTATTAGGGTTAGGATTTTAGAGTTTTAGGGTTAGGGTTATTAGATTAGGGTTAGGGTTACATAGGTTTAGGGTTAGTGTTAGGGTTAGGTTATGGATAGGGTTAGGGTTCGTATTAGGGTTAGGCTTAGGATAAGGGTATTAGGGTTAGGGTTAGGTTATGGAAAGGGTTAGGGTTCGTATTAGGGCTAGAGTTAGGTTTAGGGTATTAGGGTTAGGTTAGGTTTTGGGTATTAGGGTTTGGGTTAGGATTAGGGTTAGGTTAGGGTTAGGGTTAGGATATTAGGGTAAGGGTATTAGAGTTAGGGTTAGGGTATTAGGGTAAGGGTTAGTTAGGGTTCATATAAGGGTTTGAGTTAGGGTTCGTATTAGGGTTAGGGTTCGTATTAGGGTTAGGGTAGAATTAGGGTTAGTTTTAGGTTATTAGGGTTAGGGTATTATGGTTAGGGTTAGGGGTTAGGGGTTACTTAGGGATAGGGTTAGGGATAGGGGTTATGATTCGTATTAGGGTTAGGGTTAGGGTAGCGTTAGGGTTAGGGTTTATGTTAGGGTTCGTATTAGAGGTATTAGGGTTATAGTTTGGGTTAGGATAGCATTAGAGTTAGGGTTATTGTTAGGCTGGGGTTAGGTTTAGGGTTAGGGTTATCCTAGGGTTAGGGTTTAAGGGTTAGGGTTCATATTAGGGTTAAGTTTAGGGTTAGGGTTACGGTTAGGTTAGGGTTAGGATTAGGGTATTAGGGTTAGGGTTAGTTTAGGGTTAAGGTATTAGGGAAAGGGCATTAGGCTTAGGGTATTAGTATTAGGGTTAATGTTAGGGTTAGTTAGTGTTAGGGCTCGTATTAGGGTTAGGGTTCGTATTATGGTTAGGATTAGGGTTAAGGTTTGTATTAGGGTTAGGGTTCGTATTAGGGTTAGGCTTAGGATAAGGGTATTAGGGTTAGGGTTAGGGTTAGGTTATGGATAGGGTTAGGGTTCGTATTAGGGTTAGGGTTCGTATTATGGTTAGGATTAGGGTTAAGGTTTGTATTAGGGTTAGGGTTAGAGTATCTTTAGGGTTAGGGTTCGTGTTAGGTTTCATGTTAGGGTTAGGGATTGTGTAAGGGTTAGGGTTAGGTTAGGGTTAGGGTTAGGATTAGGGTTAGGGTTTGGTTAGGGTATTAGGGATAGGGTTAGGGTTAGGTTAGGTTTAGGGTTCGTATTAGGGTTAGGGTTCGTATTAGGGTTAGGTTAGGGTTAGGGTTCGTATTAGAGGTATTAGTGTTACAGTTAGGGTTAGGGTAAAATTAGAGTTAGGGTTAGGGTTCATATTAGGGTTAGGGTTCGTATTAGGGTTAGGGTTAGAGTAATGTTAGGGTTAGGGTTCGTGTTAAAGTTAGGGTTAGAGTTAGGGTTTGTTTTAGAGTTAGGGTAAGGTTAGGGTTAGAGTTAGGTTTAGGGTTATGGTTAGGGTTAGGGTTAAGGTATTAAGGTTAGGGTTAGGTTAGGGTTAGGGTTCGTATTAGGGTAAGGGTTAGGGTTAGGATTAGGGGGTATTAGGGTTAGGGTTAGTATTAGGGTTGGGTTAGGGTTAGGATCAGGGTATCAGGGTTAGTTAGGGTTAGGGTTCATATTAGGGTTAAGGTTCATATTAGGGTTAGGGTTCTATTAGGGTTAGGGTTAGATTAGCTTTAGGATTACGGTTCGCTTTATGTTAGGGTTAGCTATTGTTAGGGTATTAAGCTATTAGGGTTATGGTTAGTATTAGGGTTAGGGTTAGGGTTCATATTAGGGTTAGGGTTTGTATTAGGTTTAGGATTTTAGAGTTTTAGGGTTAGGGTTATTAGATTAGGGTTAGGGTTACATAGGGTTAGGGTTAGGGTTAGAGTTAGGGTTAGGTTATGGATAGGGTTAGGGTTCGCATTAGGGTTAGGCTTAGGATAAGGGTATTAGGGTTAGGGTTAGGTTATGGATAGGGTTAGGGTTCGTATTAGGGTTAGGGTTAGGATTAGGATATTAGGGTTAGGTTAGGTTTCGGGTATTTGGGTTTGGGTTAGGATTAGGGTTAAGTTAGGGTTAGGGTTAGGAAATTAGGGTTAGGGTATTAGAGTGAGGGTTAGGGTATTAGGGTAAGGGTTAGTTAGGGTTAGGGTTCATATAAGGGTTGGAGTTAGGGTTCGTATTAGGGTTAGGGTTCGTATTAGGGTTAGGGTAGTATTAGGGTTAGTTTTAGGTTATTAGGGTTAGGGTATTATGGTTAGGGTTAGGGGTTAGGGGTAGGGGTTACTTAGGGATAGGGTTAGGGATAGGGGTTAGGATTCGTATTAGGGTTAGGGTAGGGTTAGGGTTTATGTTAGGGTTAGGGTTCGTATTAGAGGTATTAGGTTTATAGTTTGGGTTAGGATAGCATTAGAGTTAGGGTTAGTGTTAGGCTGGGGTTAGGTTTAGGGTTAGGGTTATCCTAGGGTTAGGATTTTAGGGTTAGGGTTAGGGTTCACATTAGGGTTAGGTTTAGGGTTAGGGTTACGGTTAGGTTAGGGTTAGGGTTAGGGTATTAGGGTTAGGGTTAGTTTAGGGTTAAGGTATTAGGGAAAGGGCATTAGGGTTAGGGTATTAGTATTAGGGTTAATGTTAGGGTTAGTTAGTGTTAGGGCTCGTATTAGGGTTAGGGTTCGTATTATGGTTAGGATTAGGGTTAAGGTTTGTATTAGGGTTAGGGATCGTATTAGGGTTAGGCTTAGGATAAGGGTATTAGTGTTAGGGTTAGGTTATGGATAGGGTTAGGGTTCGTATTAGGGTTAGGGTTAATATTAGGGTATTAGGGTTAGGGTTAGGTAAGGGTTTGGGTATTAGGGTTTGGCTTAGGGTTAGGTTAAGGGTATTAGGGAAAGGGTATTAGGGTTAGGATTAAGGTTAGGGTTAGTTAGTGTTAGGGTTCGTATTAGGGTCAGGGTTCGTATAAGCGTTAGGATTATGGTTTGTATTAGGGTTAGGGTTAGAATATCTTTAGGGTTAGGGTTCGTGTTAGGGTTCGTGTTAGGTTTAGGGTTTGTGTAAGGGTTAGGGTTAGGATAGGGTTAGGGTTCGTATTAGGGTTAGGGTTAGATTATTTTTAGGATTAGGGATCGCATTATGTTAGGGTTAGTTACAATTAGTGTTAGGGTTAGTTGCGGTAAGGGTTAGGATATTAGGGTTAGGGTTAGGGTTCGTATTAGGGTTAGGGTTCGTATTAGGGTTAGGGTTAGGGTTCGTATTAGGGTTAGGGTCAGTGTTTTTGGGTTTTAGTGTTAGGGTTAGGGTTATTAGGATTAGGGTTAGAGATAGAGTTAGGGTTTGGGTTAGGGTTTGGGTTAGGGTTTGTGTTAGAGTTAGGGTTTGTGTTAGATTTAGGGTTAGGTTAGCGTTAGGGTTAGGATTAGGGTTACTGTTAGAGTTTGGTTAGGGTTAGAGTTATGGTATTAAGTTTAGGGTTAGGGTTAGGTTAGGTTTCGTATTAGGGTTAGGGTAAGGATTATGGTATTAGGGTTAGGGTTAGTGTTAGTGTTAGGGTTAGGATAATAGGGTTTGTTAGGGTTAGGGTTCATATTAGGGTTAGGGTTCGTATTAGTGTTAGTGTTCGTATTAGAGTTAGAGATAGGGTTCGTGAAAGGGGTAAGGTTCATATTAGGGTTAGGGTTAGAGTTAGGTTAGGGTTAGGGCAACAGGGTTAGTGTTAGGGTTAGGATTTGAGAGTTAGGGTTAGTTAGGGTTAGAGTTTGTATTAAGGTTAAGGTTAGCGTTAGGGTTAGGGTATTAGTGTTAGAATTAGAATTTATCGTATATGGGTTAGGTTTTGGGTTAGGGTTAGGGTTCATGTTAGTGTTAGGGTTAGGGTTTGTTTAAGGGTTAGGGTTAGGTTAGGGTTAGGATTAGGGTTACAGTTAGGGTTGGGTTAGGGTTAGGGAAATGGTATTAATGTTAGGGTTCGCTTTAGGGTTAGAGTTAGGGTTAGGATTAGGGTATTAGTGTTAGGGTTAGTGTTAGGGTTAGGGTTAGGGTTAGTGTTAGTGTTAGGGTTAGGATTAGGGTATTAGGGTTAGTGTTAGGTTAGGTTTTGGGTATTAGGGTTTGGGTTAGGATTAGGGTTAGGTTAGGGTTAGGGTTAGAATATTAGGGTTAGGGTATTAGAGTTACGGTTAGGGTATTAGGGTTAGGGTTAGTTAGGGTTAGGGTTCATATAAGGGTTAGAGTAAGGGTTCGTATTAGGGTTAGGGTTCGTATTAGGGTTAGGGTTAGGTTATTAGGGTTAGGGTATTATGGTTAGGGTTAGGGGTTACTTAGGGATAGGGGTAGGGAAAGGGGTTAGGATTCGTATTAGGGTTAGGTTTAGGGTAGCGTTAGGGTTATGGTTTATGTTAGGGTTACGGTTCGTATTAGAGGTATTAGGGTTATAGTTTGGGTTAGGATAGCATTAGAGTTAGGGTTAGTGTTAGACTGGGGTTAGTTTTAGGGTTAGGGTTTTCCTAGGGTTAGGGTATTAGGGTTAGGGTTCATATTAGGGTTAGGTTTAGGGTTAGTGTTACGGTTAGGTTAGGGTAAGGGTTAGGGTATTAGGGTTAGGGTTAATTTAGGGTTAAGGTATTAGGGAAAGGGCATTAGCGTTAGGGTATTAGTATTAGGGTTAAGGTTAGGGTTAGTTAGTGTTAGGGTTCGTATTAGGGTAAGGGTTCGTATTATGGTTAGGATTAGGGTTAAGGTTTGTATTAGGGTTAGGGTTTGTATTAGGGTTAGGCTTAGGATAAGGGTATTAGGGTAAGGGTTAGGGTAAGGTTATGGATAGGGTTAGGGTTCGTATTAGGGTAATGGTTAGTATTAGGGTATTAGGGTTAGGGATAGGTTAGGGTTTGGGTATTTGGGTTTGGGTTAGGATTAGGGTTAGGTTAGAGTTAGGGTTAGGATATTAGGGTTAGGGTGTTAGAGTTTGGGTTAGGGTATTAGGGTTTGGTTAGTTAGGGTTCATTTAAGTGTTAGAGTTAGGGTTCGTAGTAGGGTTAGGGTTCGTATTAGGTTAAGGGTAGAATTAGGGTTAGGGTTAGGTTACTAGGGTTAGGGTATTATGGTTAGGGTTAGTTAGGGTTAGGGTTAGGATATTAGGGTAGTAGGGTTAGGGTTCGTATTAGGGTTTTGGATAGGGTTCATATTAGGGTTAGGGTAAGGGATCGTTTTAGGGTTAGTGTTAGTGTTACTGTTAGGGTTAGGGTAAAATTAGAGTTAGGGTTAGGGTTAGGGTTCATATTAGGGTTAGGGTTCGTATTAGGGTTAGGGTTAGAGTAATGTTAGGGTTAGGGTTCGTGTTAAAGTTAGGGTTTGGTTAGGGTTAGGGTAAAGGTATTAAGGTTAGGGTTAGGTTAGGGTTAGGGTTCGTATTAGGGTTAGGGTTAGGATTAGGGGGTATTAGGGTTAGTGTTAGTATTAGGGTTAGGTTAGGGTTAGGATCAGGGTATCAGGGTTAGTTAGGGTTAGGGTTCATATTAGGGTTCATATTAGGGTTAGGGTTCTATTAGGGTTAGGGTTAGATTAGCTTTAGGATTAGGGTTCGCATTATGTTAGGGTTAGCTATTGTTAGGGTATTAAGCTATTAGGGTTATGGTTAGTATTAGGGTTAGGGTTAGGGTTCATATTAGGGTTAGGGTTTGTATTAGGGTTAGGATTTTAGAGTTTTAGGGTTAGGGTTATTAGATTAGGGTTAGGGTTACATAGGGTAAGGGTTAGGGTTAGAGTTAGGGTTAGGTTATGGATAGGGTTAGGGTTCGCATTAGGGTTAGGCTTAGGATAAGGGTATTAGGGTTAGGGTTAGGTTATGGATAGGGTTAGGGTTCGTATTAGGGTTTTGGATAGGGTTCATATTAGGGTTAGGGTAAGGGATCGTTTTAGGGTTAGTGTTAGTGTTACTGTTAGGGTTAGGGTAAAATTAGAGTTAGGGTTAGGGTTAGGGTTCATATTAGGGTTAGGGTTCGTATTAGGGTTAGGGTTAGAGTAATGTTAGGGTTAGGGTTCGTGTTAAAGTTAGGGTTTGGTTAGGGTTAGGGTAAAGGTATTAAGGTTAGGGTTAGGTTAGGGTTAGGGTTCGTATTAGGGTTAGGGTTAGGATTAGGGGGTATTAGGGTTAGTGTTAGTATTAGGGTTAGGTTAGGGTTAGGATCAGGGTATCAGGGTTAGTTAGGGTTAGGGTTCATATTAGGGTTCATATTAGGGTTAGGGTTCTATTAGGGTTAGGGTTAGATTAGCTTTAGGATTAGGGTTCGCATTATGTTAGGGTTAGCTATTGTTAGGGTATTAAGCTATTAGGGTTATGGTTAGTATTAGGGTTAGGGTTAGGGTTCATATTAGGGTTAGGGTTTGTATTAGGGTTAGGATTTTAGAGTTTTAGGGTTAGGGTTATTAGATTAGGGTTAGGGTTACATAGGGTAAGGGTTAGGGTTAGAGTTAGGGTTAGGTTATGGATAGGGTTAGGGTTCGCATTAGGGTTAGGCTTAGGATAAGGGTATTAGGGTTAGGGTTAGGTTATGGATAGGGTTAGGGTTCGTATTAGGGTTAGGGTTAGGATTAGGGTATTAGGGTTAGGTTAGGTTTCGGGTATTAGGGTTTGGGTTAGGATTAGGGTTAAATTAGGGTTAGGGTTAGGAAATTAGGGTTAGGGTATTAGAGTTATGGTTAGGGTATTAGGGTAAGGGTTACTTAGGGTTAGGGTTCATATAAGGGTTGGAGTTAGGGTTCGTATTAGGGTTAGGGTTCGTATTAGGGTTAGGGTAGTATTAGGGTTAGGTTTAGGGTTAGGGTTATGGTTATTTTAGGGTTAGGGTATTAGGGTTAGGGTTAGTTTAGGGTTAAGGTATTAGGGAAAGGGCATTAGGGTTAGGGTATTAGTATTAGGGTTAATGTTAGGGTTAGTTAGTGTTAGGGCTCGTATTAGGGTTAGGGTTCGTATTATGGTTAGGATTAGGGTTAAGGTTTGTATTAGGGTTAGGGATCGTATTAGGGTTAGGCTTAGGATAAGGGTATTAGTGTTAGGGTTAGGTTATGGATAGGGTCAGGGTTCGTATTAGGGTTAGGGTTAATATTAGGGTATTAGGGTTAGGGTTAGGTAAGGGTTTGGGTATTAGGGTTTGGCTTAGGGTTAGGTTAAGGGTATTAAGGAAAGGGTATTAGGGTTAGGATTAAGGTTAGGGTTAGTTAGTGTTAGGGTTCGTATTAGGGTCAGGGTTCGTATAAGCGTTAGGATTATGGTTTGTATTAGGGTTAGGGTTAGAATATCTTTAGGGTTAGGGTTCGTGTTAGGGTTCGTGTTAGGTTTAGGGTTTGTGTAAGGGTTAGGGTTAGGATAGGGTTAGGGTTCGTATTAGGGTTAGGGTTAGATTATCTTTAGGATTAGGGATCGCATTATGTTAGGGTTAGTTACAGTTAGGGTTAGTTGCGGTAAGGGTTAGGATATTAGGGTTAGGGTTAGGGTTCGTATTAGGGTTAGGGTTCGTATTAGGGTTAGGGTTCGTATTAGGGTTAGGGTCAGTGTTTTAGGGTTTTAGTGTTAGGGTTAGGGTTATTAGGATTAGGGTTATTAGGATTAGGGTTAGGGTTTGGGTTAGAGTTAGGGTTTGGGTTAGGGTTTGGGTTAGGGTTAGTGTTAGAGTTAGGGTTTGTGTTAGATTTAGGGTTAGGTTAGCATTAGGGTTAGGATTAGGGTTACGGTTAGAGTTTGGTTAGGGTTAGAGTTATGGTATTAAGTTTAGGGTTAGGGTTAGGTTAGGTTTCGTATTAGGGTTAGGGTAAGGATTATGGTATTAGGGTTAGGGTTAGTGTTAGTGTTAGGGTTAGGATAATAGGGTTTGTTAGGGTTAGGGTTCATATTAGGGTTAGGGTTCATATTAGTGTTAGTGTTCGTATTAGAGTTAGAGATAGGGTTCGTGAAAAGGGTAAGGTTCATATTAGGGTTAGGGTTAGAGTTAGGTTAGGGTTAGGGTAACAGGGTTAGTGTTAGGGTTAGGATTTGAGAGTTAGGGTTAGTTAGGGTTAGAGTTTGTATTAAGGTTAATGTTAGCGTTAGGGTTAGGGTATTAGTGTTAGAATTAGAATTTATCGTATATGGGTTAGGTTTTGTGTTAGGGTTAGGGTTCATGTTAGTGTTAGGGTTAGGGTTTGTGTAAGGGTTAGGGTTAGGTTAGGGTTAGGATTAGGGTTACAGTTAGGGTTGGGTTAGGGTTAGGGAAATGGTATTAATGTTAGGGTTCGCTTTAGGGTTAGAGTTAGGGTTAGGATTAGGGTATTAGTATTAGGGTTAGTGTTAGGGTTAGGGTTAGGGTTAGTGTTAGTGTTAGGGTTAGGATTAGGGTATTAGGGTTAGTGTTAGGTTAGGTTTTGGGTATTAGGGTTTGGGTTAGGATTAGGGTTAGGTTAGGGTTAGAATATTAGGGTTAGGGTATTAGAGTTAGGGTTAGGGTATTAGGGTTAGGGTTAGTTAGGGTTAGGGTTCATATAAGGGTTAGAGTAAGGGTTCGTATTAGGGTTAGGGTTCGTATTAGGGTTAGGGTTAGGTTTTTAGGGTTAGGGTATTATGGTTAGGGTTAGGGGTTACTTAGGGATAGAGGTAGGGAAAGGGGTTAGGATTCGTATTAGGGTTAGGTTTAGGGTAGCGTTAGGGTTATGGTTTATGTTAGGGTTAGGGTTCGTATTAGAGGTATTAGGGTTATAGTTTGGGTTAGGATAGCATTAGAGTTAGGGTTAGTGTTAGACTGGGGTTAGGTTTAGGGTTAGGGTTATCCTAGGGTTAGGGTATTAGGGTTAGGGTTCATATTAGGGTTAGGTTTAGGGTTAGGGTTATGGTTAGGTTAGGGTAAGGGTTAGGGTATTAGGGTTAGGGTTAATTTAGGGTTAAGGTATTAGGGAAAGGGCATTAGCGTTAGGGTATTAGTATTAGGGTTAAGGTTAGGGTTAGTTAGTGTTAGGGTTCGTATTAGGGTAAGGGTTCGTATTATGGTTAGGATTAGGGTTAAGGTTTGTATTAGGGTTAGGGTTTGTATTAGGGTTAGGCTTAGGATAAGGGTATTAGGGTTAGGGTTAGGGTAAGGTTATGGATAGGGTTAGGGTTCGTATTAGGGTAATGGTTAGTATTAGGGTATTAGGGTTAGGGATAGGTTAGGGTTTGGGTATTTGGGTTTGGGTTAGGATTAGGGTTAGGTTAGGGTTAGGGTTAGGATATTAGGGTTAGGGTATTAGAGTTTGGGTTAGGGTATTAGGGTTTGGTTAGTTAGGGTTCATTTAAGTGTTAGAGTTAGGGTTCGTAGTAGGGTTAGGGTTCGTATTAGGGTAAGGGTAGAATTAGGGTTAGGGTTAGGTTACTAGGGTTAGGGTATTATGGTTTGGGTTAGTTAGGGTTAGGGTTAGGATATTAGGGTAGTAGGGTTAGGGTTCGTATTAGGGTTTTGGATAGGGTTCATATTAGGGTTAGGGCTCGTGTTCGTATTAGGGTTAGGGTAAGGGATCGTTTTAGGGTTAGTGTTAGTGTTTTAGGGTTTTAGTGTTAGGGTTATTAGGATTAGGGTTAGGGTTACTTAGGAATAGGGTTAGGGTTAGGGTTAGTGTTTTAGGGTTTTAGTGTTAGGGTTATTAGGATTAGGGTTAGGGTTACTTAGGGATAGGGTTAGGGTTAGGGGTTAGGATTCGTATTAGGGTTAGGGTAGCATTAGGGTTTGCATTTGGGTTTATGTTAGTGTTAGGGTTCGTTTTAGAGGTATTAGGGTTATAGTTTGGGTTAGGATAGCATTAGAGTTAGGGTTAGTGTTAGGCTGGGGTTAGGGTTAGGATTAGGGTTAGGGTTATCCTAGGGTTAGGTGTTAGGGTTAGGGTTCATATTAGGGTTAGGTTTAGGGTTAGTGTTATGGTTTTTTTATTGTTAGGGTTAGGGTATTAGGGTTAAGGTTAGGTTTAGTTAGTGTTAGGGTTCGTATTAGGGTTAGGGTTCGTATTATGGTTAGGATTAGGGTTAAGGTTTGTATTAGGGTTAGGGTTAGAGTATCTTTAGGGTTAGGGTTAGGGTTCGTGTTAGGGTTTGTGTTAGGGTTAGGGATTGTGTAAGGGTTAGGGTTAGGTTAGGGTTAGGGTAAGGATTAGGGTTAGGGTTGGGTTAGGGTATTAGGGATAGGGTTAGGTTAGGTTTAAGGTTCGTATTAGGGTTAGGGTTCGTATTAGGGTTAGGGTTAGGTTAGGGATAGGGTTCGTGTTAGAGGTATTAGTGTTATACTTAGGTTAGGGTAAAATTAGAGTTAGGGTTAGGGTTCATATTAGGGTTAGGGTTCGTATTAGGGTTAGGGTTAGAGTCATGTTAGGGTTAGGGTTGATGTTAAAGTTAGGGTTAGAGTTAGGGTTTGTTTTAGAGTTAGGGTAAGGTTAGGGTTAGGATTAGAATTATGGTTAGGGTTTGGTTAGGGTTAGGGTTAGAATATTTTTAGGGTTAGGGTTCGTGTTAGGGTTCGTGTTAGGTTTAGGGTTTGTGTAAGGGTTAGGTTTAGGTTAGGGTTAGGGTTTGTATTAGGGTTAGGGTTAGATTAGCTTTAGGATTAGGGTTCGCTTTATGTTAGGGTTAGTTACGGTTAGTGTTAGGGTTAGTTAGGGTTAGGGTTACGATATTAGGGTTAGTGTTAGGGTTAGGGTTCGTATTAGGGTTAGGGTTCGTATTAGGGTTAGGGTTCGTATTAGGTTTAGGGTCAGTGTTTTAGGGTTTTAGTGTTAGGGTTAGAGTTATTAGGATTAGGGTTAGGGTTAGAGTGGTGTTAGGGTTAGGGTTCTTGTTAGGGTTAGTGTTAGAGTTAGGGTTTGTGTTAGATTTAGGGTTAGGTTAGTGTTAGGGTTAGGGTTAGGATTAGGGTTACGGTTAGAGTTTGGTTAGGGTTAGAGTTATGGTATTAAGTTTAGGGTTAGGGTTAGGTTAGGGTTTGTAATAGGGTTAGGGTAAGGATTATGGTATTAGGGTTAGGGTTAGTGTTAGTGTTAGGTTTAGGGTAATAGGGTTTGTTAGGGTTAGGGTTCATATTATGGTTAGGGTTCGTATTAGTGTTAGTGATCGTATTAGAGTTAGAGTTAGGGTTCGTGAAATGGGGTAGGGTTCATTTTAGGGTTAGGGTTAGAGTTAGGTTAGGGTTAGGGTAATAGGGTTAGCGTTAGGGTTAGGATTTGAGGGTTAGGGTTAGTTAGGGTTAGAGTTTGTATTAAGTTTAGGGTTAGCATTAGGGTTAGGTTATTAGGGTTAGAATTATAATTTATCGTATTAGGGTTAGGTTTTGTTTTAGGGTTAGGGTTCATGTTAGTGTTAGGGTTAGGGTTTGTGTAAGGGTTAGGGTTAGATTAGGGTTAGGATTAGGGTTACAGTTAGGGTTGGTTTAGGGTTAGGGTTATGGTATTAATGTTAGGGTTAGGGTTCGCTTTAGGGTTAGAGTTAGGGTTAGGATTAGGGTATTAGTGTTAGGGTTAGTGTTAGGGTTAGGGTTAGTGTTAGGGTTAGGTTATGGATAGGTTTAGGGTTCGTATTAGGGTTAGGCTTAGGATAAGGGTATTAGGGTTAGGGTTAGGTTATGGATAGGGTTAGGGTTCGTATTAGGGTTAGGGTTAGGATTAGGGTATTAGGGTTAGGGTTGGGTTAGGTTTTGGGTATTAGGGTTTGGGTTAGGATTAGGGTTAGGTTAGGGTTAGAATATTAGGGTTAGGGTATTAGAGTTAGGGTTAGGGTATTAGGGTTAGGGTTAGTTAGGGTTAGGGTTCATATAAGGGTTAGAGTTAGGGTTCGTATTAGGGTTAGGGTTCGTATTAGGGTTAGGGTAGAATTAGGGTTAGGGTTAGGTTATTAGGGTTAGGGTATTATGGTTAGGGTTAGGAGTTACTTAGGGATAGGGTTAGGGATAGGGGTTAGGATTCGTATTAGGGTTAGGGTTAGGGTAGCGTTAGGGTTATGGTTTATGTTAGGGTTAGGGTTCGTATTAGAGGTATTAGGGTTATAGTTTGGGTTAGGATAGCATTAGAGTTAGGGTTCGTGTTAGGCTGGGGTTAGGTTTAGGGTTAGGGGTAGGGTTATCCTAGGGTTAGGGTATTAGGGTTAGGGTTAGGGTTCATATTAGGTTTAGGGTTAGGGTTACGGTTATGTTAGGGTTAGTGTAAGGGTATTAGGGCTAGGGTTAGTTAAGGGTTAAGGTATTAGGGAAAGGTCATTAGGGTTAAGGTATTAGTATTAGGGTTAAGGTTAGGGTTAGTTAGTGTTAGGGCTCGTATTAGGGTTAGGGTTCGTATTATGGTTAGGATTAGGGTTAAGGTTTGCATTAGGGTTAGGGTTCGTATTAGGGTTTGGTTTAGGATAAGGATATTAGGGTTATGGTTAGGGTTAGGTTATGGATAGGTTTAGGGTTCGTATTAGGGTTAGGGTTAGTATTAGGGTATTAGGGTTAGGGTTTGGGTATTAGGGTTTGGGTTAGGGTTAGGTTAAGGGTATTAGGGAAAGGGTATTAGGGTTAGGGTATTAGGGCTAGGGTTAAGGTTAGGGTTAGTTAGTGTTAGGGTTCGTATTAGGGTAAGGGTTCGTATAAGCGTTAGGATTATGGTTTGTATTAGTGTTAGGGTTAGAATTTCTTTAGGGTTAGGGTTCGTGTTAGGGTTTGTGTTAGGTTTAGGGTTTGTTTAAGGGTTAGATTTAGGTTAGGGTTCGTATTATGGTTAGGGTTAGATTAGCTTTAGGATTAGGGTTCGCTTTATGTTAGGGTTAGTTACGGTTAGTGTTAGGGTTAGTTAGGGTTACGATATTAGGGTTAGTGTTAGGGTTAGGGTTCGTGTTAGGGTTAGAGTAGTGTTAGGGTTAGGGTTCTTGTTAGGGTTAGTGTTAGAGGTAGGGTTTGTGTTAGATTTAGGGTTAGGTTAGCGTTAGGGTTAGGGTTAGGATTAGGGTTACGGTTAGAGTTTGGTTAGGGTTAGAGTTATGGTATTAAGTTTAGGGTTAGGTTAGGGTTCGTAATAGGGTTAGGGTAAGGATTATGGTATTAGGGTTAGGGTTAGTGTTAGTGTTAGGTTTAGGGTAATAGGGTTTGTTAGGGTTAGGGTTCATATTATGGTTAGGGTTCATATTAGTGTTAGTGTT
Organism: Pseudophryne corroboree; assembly: GCF_028390025.1. Classification (NCBI taxonomy): domain Eukaryota; kingdom Metazoa; phylum Chordata; class Amphibia; order Anura; family Myobatrachidae; genus Pseudophryne; species Pseudophryne corroboree. The sequence goes on from NW_026969849.1 coordinate 706,225, forward strand.
CGTATTAGAGTTAGAGTTAGGGTTCGTGAAATGGGGTAGGGTTCATTTTAGGGTTAGGGTTAGAGTTAGGTTAGGGTTAGGGTAATAGGGTTAGCGTTAGGGTTAGGATTTGAGGGTTAGGGTTAGTTAGGGTTAGAGTTTGTATTAAGTTTAGGGTTAGCATTAGGGTTAGGTTATTAGGGTTAGAATTAGAATTTATCGTATTAAGGTTAGGTTTTGTTTTAGGGTTAGGGTTCATGTTAGTGTTAGGGTTAGGGTTTGTGTAAGGGTTAGGGTTAGATTAGGGTTAGGATTAGGGTTACAGTTAGGGTTGGTTTAGGGTTAGGGTTATGGTATTAATGTTAGGGTTAGGGTTCGCTTTAGGGTTAGAGTTAGGGTTAGGATTAGGGTATTAGTGTTAGGGTTAGTGTTAGGGTTAGGGTTAGTGTTAGGGTTAGGTTATGGATAGGTTTAGGGTTCGTTTTAGGGTTAGGCTTAGGATAAGGGTATTAGGGTTAGGGTTAGGGTTAGGTTATGGATAGGGTTAGGGTTCGTATTAGGGTTAGGGTTAGGATTAGGGTATTAGGGTTAGGGTTGGGTTAGGTTTTGGGTATTAGGGTTTGGGTTAGGATTAGGGTTAGGTTAGGGTTAGAATATTAGGGTTAGGGTATTAGAGTTAGGGTTAGGGTATTAGGGTTAGGGTTAGTTAGGGTTAGGGTTCATATAAGGGTTAGAGTTAGGGTTCGTATTAGGGTTAGGGTTTGTATTAGGGTTAGGGTAGAATTAGGGTTAGGGTTAGGTTATTAGGGTTAGGGTATTATGGTTAGGGTTAGGGGTTACTTAGGGATAGGGGTAGGGAAAGGGGTTAGGATTCGTATTAGGGTTAGGTTTAGGGTAGCGTTAGGGTTATGGTTTATGTTAGGGTTAGGGTACGTATTAGAGGTATTAGGGTTATAGTTTGGGTTAGGATAGCATTAGAGTTAGGGTTAGTGTTAGGCTGGGGTTAGGTTTAGGGTTAGGGTTAGGGTTAACCTAGGGTTAGGGTATTAGGGTTAGGGTTCATATTAGGGTTAGGTTTAGGATTAGGGTTACGGTTAGGTTAGGGTAAGGGTTAGGGTATTAGGGTTAGGGTTAATTTAGGGTTAAGGTATTAGGGAAAGGGCATTAGCGTTAGGGTATTAGTATTAGGGTTAAGGTTAGGGTTAGTTAGTGTTAGGGTTCGTATTAGGGTAAGGGTTCGTATTATGGTTAGGATTAGGGTTAAGGTTTGTATTAGGGTTAGGGTTTGTATTAGGGTTAGGCTTAGGATAAGGGTATTAGGGTAAGGGTTAGGGTAAGGTTATGGATAGGCTTAGGGTTCGTATTAGGGTAATGGTTAGTATTAGGGTATTAGGGTTAGGGATAGGTTAGGGTTTGGGTATTTGGGTTTGGGTTAGGATTAGGGTTAGGTTAGGGTTAGGGTTAGGATATTAGGGTTAGGGTGTTAGAGTTTGGGTTAGGGTATAAGGGTTTGGTTAGTTAGGGTTCATTTAAGTGTTAGAGTTAGGGTTCGTAGTAGGGTTAGGGTTCGTATTAGGTTAAGGGTAGAATTAGGGTTAGGTTACTAGGGTTAGGGTATTATGGTTAGGGTTAGTTAGGGTTAGGGTTAGGATATTAGGGTAGTAGGGTTAGGGTTCGTATTAGGGTTTTGGATAGGGTTCATATTAGGGTTAGGGTAAGGGATCGTTTTAGGGTTAGTGTTAGTGTTACTGTTAGGGTTAGGGTAAAATTAGAGTTAGGGTTAGGGTTAGGGTTCATATTAGGGATAGGGTTCCTATTAGGGTTAGGGTTAGAGTAATGTTAGGGTTAGGGTTCGTGTTAAAGTTAGGGTTAGAGTTAGGGTTTGTTTTAGAGTTAGGGTAGGGTTAGGGTTAGAGTTAGGATTAGGGTTAAGGTTAGGGTTTGGTTAGGGTTAGGGTTAAGGTATTAAGGTTAGGGTTAGGTTAGGGTTAGGGTTCGTATTAGGGTTAGGGTTAGGATTAGGGGGTATTAGGGTTAGTGTTAGTATTAGGGTTAGGTTAGGGTTAGGATCAGGGTGTCAGGGTTAGTTAGGGTTAGGGTTCATATTAGGGTTCATATTAGGGTTAGGGTTCTATTAGGGTTAGGGTTCTATTAGGGTTAGGGTTAGATTAGCTTTAGGATTAGGGTTCGCATTATGTTAGGGTTAGCTATTGTTAGGGTATTAAGCTATTAGGGTTATGGTTAGTATTAGGGTTAGGGTTCATATTAGGGTTAGGGTTTGTATTAGGGTTAGGATTTTAGAGTTTTAGGGTTAGGGTTATTAGATTAGGGTTAGGGTTACATAGGGTAAGGGTTAGGGTTAGAGTTAGGGTTAGGTTATGGATAGGGTTAGGGTTCACATTAGGGTTAGGCTTAGGATAAGGGTATTAGGGTTAGGGTTAGGTTATGGATAGGGTTAGGGTTCGTATTACGGTTAGGGTTAGGATTAGGGTATTAGGGTTAGGTTAGGTTTCGGGTATTAGGGTTTGGGTTAGGATTAGGGTTAAGTTAGGGTTAGGGTTAGGAAATTAGGGTTAGGGTATTAGAGTTAGGGTTAGGGTATTAGGGTAAGGGTTAGTTAGGGTTCATATAAGGGTTGGAGTTAGGGTTCGTATTAGGGTTAGGGTTCGTATTAGGGTTAGGGTAGTATTAGGGTTAGTTTTAGGTTATTAGGGTTAAGGTATTATGGTTAGGGTTAGGGGTTACTTAGGGATAGGGTTAGGGATAGGGGTTAGAATTCGTATTAGGGTAGCGTTTGGGTTTATGTTAGGGTTAGGGTTCGTATTAGAGGTATTAGGTTTATAGTTTGGGTTAGGATAGCATTAGAGTTAGGGTTAGTGTTAGGCTGGGGTTAGGTTTAGGGTTAGGGTTATCCTAGGGTTAGGATTTTAGGGTTAGGGTTCACATTAGGGTTAGGTTTAGGGTTAGGGTTACGGTTAGCTTAGTGTTAGGGTTAGGGTATTAGGGTTAGGGTTAATTTAGGGTTAAGGTATTAGGGAAAGGGCATTAGGGTTAGGGTATTAGTATTAGGGTTAATGTTAGGGTTAGTTTGTGTTAGGGCTCATATTAGGGTTAGGGTTCGTATTATGGTTAGGATTAGGGTTAAGGTTTGTATTAGGGTTAGGGATCGTATTAGGGTTAGGCTTAGGATAAGGGTATTAGTGTTAGGGTTAGGTTATGGATAGGGTTAGGGTTCGTATTAGGGTTAGAGTTAGTATTAGGGTATTAGGGTTAGGGATAGGTTAGGGTTTGGGTATTTGGGTTTGGGTTAGGATTAGGGTTAGGTTAGGGTTAGGGTTAGGATATTAGGGTTAGGGTATTAGAGTTTGGGTTAGGGTATTAGGGTTTGGTTAGTTAGGGTTCATTTAAGTGTTAGAGTTAGGGTTCGTAGTAGGGTTAGGGTTCGTATTAGGGTAAGGGTAGAATTAGGGTTAGGGTTAGGTTACTAGGGTTAGGGTATTATGGTTTGGGTTAGTTAGGGTTAGGGTTAGGATATTAGGGTAGTAGGGTTAGGGTTCGTATTAGGGTTTTGGATAGGGTTCATATTAGGGTTAGGGCTCGTGTTCGTATTAGGGTTAGGGTAAGGGATCGTTTTAGGGTTAGTGTTAGTGTTTTAGGGTTTTAGTGTTAGGGTTATTAGGATTAGGGTTAGGGTTACTTAGGAATAGGGTTAGGGTTAGGGTTAGTGTTTTAGGGTTTTAGTGTTAGGGTTATTAGGATTAGGGTTAGGGTTACTTAGGGATAGGGTTAGGGTTAGGGGTTAGGATTCGTATTAGGGTTAGGGTAGCATTAGGGTTAGGGTTTGCATTTGGGTTTATGTTAGTGTTAGGGTTCGTTTTAGAGGTATTAGGGTTATAGTTTGGGTTAGGATAGCATTAGAGTTAGGGTTAGTGTTAGGCTGGGGTTAGGGTTAGGATTAGGGTTAGGGTTATCCTAGGGTTAGGGTATTAGGGTTAGGGTTCATATTAGGGTTAGGTTTAGGGTTAGTGTTATGGTTTTTTTATTGTTAGGGTTAGGGTATTAGTATTAGGGTTAAGGTTAGGTTTAGTTAGTGTTAGGGTTCGTATTAGGGTTAGGGTTCGTATTATGGTTAGGGTTAGTATTAGTGTATTAGGGTTAGGGTTAGGTTAGGGTTTGGGTATTAGGGTGTGGGTTAGGGTTAGGTTAAGGGTATTAGGGAAAGGGTATTAGGGTTAGGGTATTAGGGCTAGGGTAAAGGTTAGGGTTAGTTAGTGTTAGGGCTCGTATTAGGGTTAGGGTTCGTATTATGGTTAGGATTAGGGTTAAGGTTTGTATTAGGGTTAGGGTTCGTATTAGGGTTAGGCTTAGGATAAGGATATTAGGGTTATGGTTAGGGTTAGGTTATGGATAGGTTTAGGGTTCGTATTAGGGTTAGGGTTAGTATTAGGATATTAGGGTTAGGGTTTGGGTATTAGGGTTTGGGTTAGGGTTAGGTTAAGGGTATTAGGGAAAGGGTATTAGGGTTAGGGTATTAGGGCTAGGGTTAAGGTTAGGGTTAGTTAGTGTTAGGGTTCTTATTAGGGTTAGGGTTCGTATAAGCTTTAGGATTATGGTTTGTATTAGTGCTAGGGTTAGAATTTCTTTAGGGTTAGGGTTCGTGTTAGGGTTTGTGTTAGGTTTAGGGTTTGTGTAAGGGTTAGATTTAGGTTAGGGTTCGTATTAGGGTTAGGGTTAGATTAGCTTTAGGATTAGGGTTCGCTTTATGTTAGGGTTAGTTACGGTTAGTGTTAGGGTTAGTTAGGGTTACGATATTAGGGTTAGTGTTAGGGTTAGGGTTCGTGTTAGGGTTAGTGTTAGAGTTAGGGTTTGTGTTAGATTTAGGGTTAGGTTAGCGTTAGGGTTAGGTTTAGGATTAGGGTTATGGTTAGAGTTTGGTTAGGGTTAGAGTTATGGTATTAAGTTTAGGGTTAGGTTAGGGTTCGTAATAGGGTTAGGGTAAGGATTATGGTATTAGGGTTAGGGTTAGTGTTAGTGTTAGGTTTAGGGTAATAGGGTTTGTTAGGGTTAGGGTTCATATTATGGTTAGGGTTCGTATTAGTGTTAGTGTTCGTATTAGAGTTAGAGTTAGGGTTCGTGAAATGGGGTAGGGTTCATTTTAGGGTTAGAGTTAGAGTTAGGTTAGGGTTAGGGTAATAGGGTTAGCGTTAGGGTTAGGATTTGAGGGTTAGGGTTAGTTAGGGTTAGAGTTTGTATTAAGTTTAGGGTTAGCATTAGGGTTAGGTTATTAGGGTTAGAATTAGAATTTATCGTATTAGGGTTAGGTTTTGTTTTAGGGTTAGGGTTCATGTTAGTGTTAGGGTTTGTGTAAGGGTTAGGGTTAGATTAGGGTTAGGATTAGGGTTACAGTTAGGGTTGGTTTAGGGTTAGGGTTATGGTATTAATGTTAGGGTTAGGGTTCGCTTTAGGGTTAGAGTTAGGGTTAGGATTAGGGTATTAGTGTTAGGGTTAGGGTTAGTGTTAGGGTTAGGTTATGGATAGGTTTAGGGTTCGTATTAGGGTTAGGCTTAGGATAAGGGTATTAGGGTTTGGGGTAGGGTTAGGTTATGGATAGGGTTAGGGTTCGTATAAGGGTTAGGGTTAGGATTAGGGTATTAGGGTTAGGGTTGGGTTAGGTTTTGGGTATTAGGGTTTGGGTTAGGATTAGGGTTAGGTTAGGGTTAGGGTTAGAATATTAGGGTTAGGTTATTAGAGTTAGGGTTAGGGTATTAGGGTTAGGGTTAGTTAGGGTTAGGGTTCATATAAGGGTTAGAGTTAGGGTTCGTATTAGGGTTAGGGTTCGTATTAGGGTTAGGGTAGAATTAGGGTTAGGGTTAGGTTATTAGGGTTAGGGTATTATGGTTAGGGTTAGGGGTTACTTAGGGATAGGGTTAGGGATAGGGGTTAGGATTCGTATTAGGGTTAGGGTTAGGGTAGCGTTAGGGTTATGGTTTATGTTAGGGTTAGGGTTCATATTAGAGGTATTAGGGTTAAAGTTTGGGTTAGGATAGCATTAGAGTTAGGGTTCGTGTTAGGCTGGGGTTAGGTTTAGGGTTAGGGGTAGGGTTATCCTAGGGTTAGGGTATTAGGGTTAGGGTTCATATTAGGTTTAGGTTTAGGGTTAGGGTTACGGTTAGGTTAGGGTTAGTGTTAGGGTATTAGGGTTAGGGTTAGTTAAGGGTTAAGGTATTAGGGAAAGGTCATTAGGGTTAGGGTATTAGTATTAGGGTTAAGGTTAGGGTTAGTTAGTGTTAGGGCTCGTATTAGGGTTAGGGTTCGTATTATGGTTAGGATTAGGGTTAAGGTTTGTATTAGTGTTAGGGTTAGAATTTCTTTAGGGTTAGGGTTCGTGTTAGGGTTTGTGTTAGGTTTAGGGTTTGTGTAAGGGTTAGATTTAGGTTAGGGTTCGTATTAGGGTTAGGGTTAGATTAGCTTTAGGATTAGGGTTCGCTTTATGTTAGGGTTAGTTAGGGTTAGTGTTAGGGTTAGTTAGGGTTACGATATTAGGGTTAGTGTTAGGGTTAGGGTTCGTGTTAGGGTTAGAGTAGTGTTAGGGTTAGGGTTCTTGTTAGGGTTAGTGTTAGAGTTAGGGTTTGTGTTAGATTTAGGGTTAGGTTAGCATTAGGGTTAGGATTAGGTTTACGGTTAGAGTTTGGTTAGGGTTAGAGTTATGGTATTAAATTTAGGGTTAGGGTTAGGTTAGGGTTCGTAATAGGGTTAGGGTAAGGATTATGGTGTTAGGGTTAGGGTTAGTATTAGTGTTAGGGTTAGTGTAATAGGGTTTGTTAGGGTTAGGGTTCATATTATGGTTAGGGTTCGTATTAGTGTTCGTATTAGAGTTAGAGTTAGGGTTCGTGAAAGGGGTAGGGTTCATATTAGGGTTAGGGTTAGAGTTAGGTTAGGGTTAGGGTAATAGGGTTAGCGTTAGGGTTAGGATTTGAGGGTTAGGGTTAGTTAGGTTTAGAGTTTGTATTAAGGTTAGGGTTAGCGTTAGGGTTAGGGTATTAGAGTTAGAATTAGAATTTATCGTATTAGGGTTAGGTTTTGTGTTAGGGTTAGGGTTCATGTTAGTGTTAGGGTTAGGGTTTGTGTAAGGGTTAGGTTAGGGTTAGGATTAGGGTTACAGTTAGGGTTGGGTTAGGGTTATGGTATTAATGTAAGGGTTAGGTTTAGGTTAGGGTTAGGATTAGGGTTACAGTTAGGGTTGGGTTAGGGTTAGGGTTATGGTATTAATGTTAGGGTAAGGGTTCGCTTTAGGGTTAGAATTAGGGTTAGGATTAGGGTATTATTGTTAGGGTTAGTGTTAGGGTTAGGGTTAGGGTTAGTGTTATGGTTAAGTTATGGATAGGTTTAGGGTTCGTATTAGGGTTAGGCTTAGGATAAGGGTATTAGGGTTAGGGTTAAGTTAGGTTTTGGGTATTAGGGTTTGTGTTAGGATTAGGGTTAGGTTAGGGTTAGGGTTATAATATTAGGGTTAGGGTATTAGAGTTATGGTTAGGGTATTAGGGTTAGGGTTAGTTAGGGTTAGGGTTCATATAAGGGTTAAAGTTAGGGTTCATATTAGGGTTAGGGTTCGTATTAGGGTTATGGTAGAATTAGGGTAAGAGTTAGGTTATTAGGGTTAGGGTATTATGGTTAGGTTTAGGGGTTAGGGGTTACTTAGGGATAGGGTCAGGGATAGGGGTTAGGATTCGTATTAGGGTTAGGGTAAGGGTAGCGTTAGGGTTATGGTTTATGTTAGGGTTCGTATTAGAGGTATTAGGGTTATAGTTTGGGTTAGGATAGCATTAGAGTTAGGGTTAGTGTTAGGCTGGGGTTAGGTTTAGGGTTAGGGTTAGGGTTATCCTAGGGTTAGGGTATTAGGGTTAGGGTTAGGGTTCATATTAGGGTTAGGTTTAGGGTTAGGGTTACGGTTAGGTTAGGGTTAGTGTTAGGGTATTAGGGTTAGTTTAGGGTTAAGGTATTAGGGAAAGGTCATTAGGGTTAGGGTATTAGTATTAGGTTTAAGGTTAGGGTTAGTTAGTGTTAGGGCTCGTATTAGGGTTAGGGTTCGTATTATGGTTAGGATTAGGGTTAAGGTTTGTATTAGGGTTAGGGTTCGTATTAGGGTTAGGCTTAGGATAAGGATATTAGGGTTAGGGTTAGGTTATGGATAGGGTTAGGGTTCGTATTAGGGTTAGGGTTAGTATTAGGGTATTAGGGTTAGGTTAGGGTTTGTGTATTAGGGTTTGGGTTAGGGTTAGTTAGTGTTAGGGTTCGTATTAGGGTTAGGGTTCGTATAAGCGTTAGGATTATGGTTTGTATTAGTGTTAGGGTTAGAATATCTTTAGGGTTAGGGTTCGTGTTAGGGTTTGTGTTAGGTTTAGGGTTTGTGTAAGGGTTAGGTTTAGGTTAGGGTTAGGGTTCGTATTAGGGTTAGGGTTAGATTAGCTTTAGGATTAGGGTTCGCTTTATGTTAGGGTTAGTGTTAGGGTTACGATATTAGGGTTAGTGTTAGGGTTCGTATTAGGGTTAGGGTTCGTATTAGGGTTAGGGTTAGGGTTCGTATTAGGTTAGGGTTCGTATTAGGGTTAGGGTTCGTATTAGGGTTTTAGTGTTAGGGTTCGTGTTTTAGGGTTTTAGTGTTAGGGTTAGGGTTATTAGGATTAGGGTTAGGGTTAGAGTAGTGTTAGAGTTAGGGTTCTTGTTAGGGTTAGTGTTAGAGTTAGGGTTTGTGTTAGATTTAGGGTTAGGTTAGCGTTAGTGTTAGGGTTAGGATTAGGGTTACGGTTAGAGTTTGGTTAGGGTTAGAGTTATGGTATTAAGTTTAGGGTTAGGGTAAGGTTAGGGTTCGTATTAGGGTAAGGGTAAGGATTATGGTATTAGGGTTAGGGTTAGTGTTAGGGTATTAGGGTTAATTAGGCTTAGGGTTCATATTAGGGTTAGGGTTCGTATTAGTGTTAGTGTTCGTATTAGAGTTAGAGTTAGGGTTCGTGAAAGGGGTAGGTTCATATTAGGGTTAGGGTTAGAGTTAGGTTATGGTTAGGGTAATAGGGTTAGCGTTAGGGTTAGAATTTGAGGGTTAGGGTTAGTTAGGGTTAGAGTTTGTATTAAGGTTAGGGTTAGCGTTAGGGTTAGGGTATTAGGGTTAGAATTAGAATGTTTCGTATTAGGGTTAGGTTTTGTGTTAGGGTTAGGGTTCATGTTAGTGTTAGAGTTAGGGTTTGTGTAAGGGTTAGGGTTAGGTTAGGGTGAGGATTAGGGTTACAGTTAGGGTTGGGTTAGGGTTAGGGTTATGGTATTAATGTTAGGGTTAGTGTTAGGGTTAGGCTTAGTTTAGGGTTAGGGTATTAGGGTTAGGGTTAGTTAGGGTTAGGGTTAGGGTTAGGGTAATAGGGTTTGTTAGGGTTAGGGTTCATATTATGGTTAGGGTTCGTATTAGTGTTAGTGTTCGTATTAGAGTTAGAGTTAGGATTCGTGAAAGGGGTAGGGTTCATATTAGGGTTAGGGTTAAAGTTAGGTTAGGGTTAGGTTAATAGGGTTAACGTTAGGGTTAGGATTTGAGGGTTAGGGTTAGTTAGGGTTAGAGTTTGTATTAAGGTTAGGGTTAGCGTTAGGGTTAGGTTATTAGGGTTAGAATTAGAATTTATCGTATTAGGGTTAGGTTTTTTGTTAGGGTTAGGGTTCATGTTAGTGTTAGGGTTAGGGTTTGTGTAAGGGTTAGGTTTAGGTTAGGGTTAGGATTAGGGTTACAGTTAGGGTTGGGTTAGGGTTAGGGTTATGGTATTAATGTTAGGGTTAGGGTTCGCTTTAGGGTTAGAGTTAGGGTTAGGATTAGGGTATTAGTGTTAGGGTTAGTGTTAGGGTTAGGGTTAGGGTTAGTGTTAGGGTTAGGTTATGTATAGGTTTAGGGTTCGTATTAGGGTTAGGTTTAGGATAAGGGTATTAGGGCTATGGTTAGGTTATGGATAGGGTTAGGGTTCGTATTAGGGTTAGGGTTAGGGTTAGGTTATGGATAGGTTTAGGGTTCGTATTAGGGTTAGGCTTAGGATAAGGGTATTAGGGTTAGGGTTAGGTTATGGATAGGGTTAGGGTTCATTTTAGGGTTAGGGTTAGGATTAGGGTATTAGGGTTGGGTTTTGGGTGTTAGGGTTTGGGTTAGGATTAGGGTTAGGTTACGGTTAGGGTTAGAATATTAGGGTAAGGGTATTAGAGTTAGGGTTAGGGTATTAGGGTTAGGATTAGTTAGGGTTCATATAAGGGTTAGAGTTAGGGTTCGTATTAGGGTTAGGGTTCGTTTTAGGTTTAGGGTAGAATTAGGGTTAGGGTTAGGTTATTAGGGTTAGGGTATTATGGTTAGGGGTAGGGGTTACTTAGGGATAGGGTTAGGGATAGGGGTTAGGATTCGTATTAGGGTTAGGGAAGCGTTAGGGTTATGGTTTATGTTAGGGTTCGTATTAGAGGTATTAGGGTTATAGTTTGGGTTAGGATAGCATTAGAGTTAGGGTTAGTGTTAGGCTGGGGTTAGGTTTAGGGTTAGGGTTAGGGTTATCCTAGGGTTAGGGTATTAGGGTTAGGGTTCATATTAGGATTAGGTTTAGGGTTAGGGTTACGGTTAGGTTAGGGTTAGTGTTAGGGTATTAGGGTTAGGGTTAGTTTAGGGTTAAGGTATTAGGGAAAGGTCATTAGGGTTAGGGTATTAGTATTAGGTTTAAGGTTAGGGTTAGTTAGTGTTAGGGCTCGTATTAGGGTTAGGGTTCGTATTATGGTTAGGATTAGGGTTAAGGTTTGTATTAGGGTTAGGGTTCGTATTAGGGTTAGGCTTAGGATAAGGATATTAGGGTTAGGGTTAGGTTATGGATAGGGTTAGGGTTCGTATTAGGGTTAGGGTTAGTATTAGGGTATTAGGGTTAGGGTTAGGTTAGGGTTTGGGTATTAGGGTTTGGGTTAGGGTTAGGTTAAGGGTATTAGGGAAAGGGTATTAGGGTTAGGGTATTAGGGCTAGGGTAAAGGTTAGGGTTAGTTAGTGTTAGGGTTCATATTAGGGTTAGGGTTCGTATAAGCATTAGGATTATGGTTTGTATTAGTGTTAAGGTTAGAATATCTTTAGGGTTAGGGTTCGTGTTAGGGTTCATGTTAGGTTTAGGGTTTGTGTAAGGGTTAGGTTTAGGTTAGGGTTAGTGTTCGTATTAGAGTTAGAGTTAGGGTTCGTGAAAGGGGTAGGGTTCATATTAGGGTTAGGGTTAAAGTTAGGTTAGGGTTAGGTTAATAGGGTTAGCGTTAGGGTTAGGATTTGAGGGTTAGGGTTAGTTAGGGTTAGAGTTTGTATTAAGGTTAGGGTTAGCGTTAGGGTTAGGTTATTAGGGTTAGAATTAGAATTTATCGTATTAGGGTTAGGTTTTGTGTTAGGGTTAGGGTTCATGTTAGTGTTAGGGTTAGGGTTTGTTTCAGGGTTAGGTTTAGGTTAGGGTTAGGATTAGGGTTACAGTTAGGGTTGGGTTAGGGTTAGGGTTATGGTATTAATGTTAGGGTTAGGGTTCGCTTTAGGGTTAGAGTTGGGGTTAGGATTAGGGTATTAGTGTTAGGGTTAGTGTTATAGGGTTAGGGTTAGTGTTAGGGTTAGGTTATGGATAGGTTTAGGGTTCGTATTAGGGTTAGGTTTAGGATAAGGGTATAAGGGTTAGGGTTAGGTTATGGATAGGGTTAGGGTTCGTATTAGGGTTAGGGTTAGTGTTAGGGTTAGGTTATGGATAGGTTTAGGGTTCATATTAGGGTTAGGCTTAGGATAAGGTTATTAGGGTTAGGGTTAGGTTATGGAAAGGGTTAGGGTTCATTTTAGGGTTAGGGTTAGGATTAGGGTATTAGGGTTAGGGTTAGGTTTTGGGTGTTAGGGTTTGGGTTAGGATTAGGGTTAGGTTAGGGTTAGGGTTTGAATATTAGGGTTAGGGTATTAGGGTTAGGGTTAGTTAGGGTTCATATAAGGGTTAGAGTTAGGGTTCGTATTAGGGTTAGGGTTCGTATTAGGTTTAGGGTAGAATTAGGGTTAGGGTTAGGTTATTAGGGTTAGGGTATTATGGTTAGGGTTAGGGGTTACTTAGGGATAGGGTTAGGGATAGGGGTTAGGATTCGTATTAGGGTTATGGTTAGGGTAGAGTTGGGGTTATGGTTTATGTTAGGGTTAGGGTACGTATTAGAGGTATTAGGGTTATAGTTTGGGTTAGGATAGCATTAGAGTTAGGGTTAGTGTTAGGCTGGGGTTAGGTTTAGGGTTAGGGTTAGGGTTAACCTAGGGTTAGGGTATTAGGGTTAGGGTTCATATTAGGGTTAGGTTTAGGGTTAGGTTTAGGGTTAGGGTTACGGTTAGGTTAGGTTTAGTGTTAGGGTATTAGGGTTAGGGTTAGTTTAGGGTTAAGGTGTTAGGGAAAGGTCATTAGGGTTAGGGTATTAGTATTAGGGTTAAGGTTATGGTTAGTTAGTGTTAGGGCTCGTATTAGGGTTAGGGTTCGTATTATGGTTAGGATTAGGGTTAAGGTTTGTATTAGGGTCAGGGTTCGTATTAGGGTTAGGCTTAGGATAAGGATATTAGGGTTAGGGTTAGGTTATGGATAGGGTTAGGGTTCGTATTAGGGTTAGGGTTAGTATTAGTGTATTAGGGTTAGGGTTAGGTAAGGGTTTGGGTATTAGGGTGTGGGTTAGGGTTAGGTTAAGGGTATTAGGGAAAGGGTATTAGGGTTAGGGTATTAGGGCTAGGGTAAAGGTTAGGGTTAGTTAGTGTTAGGGCTCGTATTAGGGTTAGGGTTCGTATTATGGTTAGGATTAGGGTTAAGGTTTGTATTAGGGTTAGGGTTCGTATTAGGGTTAGGCTTAGGATAAGGATATTAGGGTTATGGTTAGGGTTAGGTTATGGATAGGTTTAGGGTTCGTATTAGGGTTAGGGTTAGTATTAGGGTATTAGGGTTAGGGTTTGGGTATTAGTGTTTGGGTTAGGGTTAGGTTAAGGGTATTAGGGAAAGGGTATTAGGGTTAGGGTATTAGGGCTAGGGTTAAGGTTAGGGTTAGTTAGTGTTAGGGTTCTTATTAGGGTTAGGGTTCGTATAAGCTTTAGGATTATGGTTTGTATTAGTGTTAGGGTTAGAATTTCTTTAGGGTTAGGGTTCGTGTTAGGGTTTGTGTTAGGTTTAGGGTTTGTGTAAGGGTTAGATTTAGGTTAGGGTTCGTATTAGGGTTAGGGTTAGATTAGCTTTAGGATTAGGGTTCGCTTTATGTTAGGGTTAGTTACGGTTAGTGTTAGGGTTAGTTAGGGTTACGATATTAGGGTTAGTGTTAGGGTTAGGGTTCGTGTTAGGGTTAGTGTTAGAGTTAGGGTTTGTGTTAGATTTAGGGTTAGGTTAGCGTTAGGGTTAGGTTTAGGATTAGGGTTATGGTTAGAGTTTGGTTAGGGTTAGAGTTATGGTATTAAGTTTAGGGTTAGGTTAGGGTTCGTAATAGGGTTAGGGTAAGGATTATGGTATTAGGGTTAGGGTTAGTGTTAGTGTTAGGTTTAGGGTAATAGGGTTTGTTAGGGTTAGGGTTCATATTATGGTTAGGGTTCGTATTAGTGTTAGTGTTCGTATTAGAGTTAGAGTTAGGGTTCGTGAAATGGGGTAGGGTTCATTTTAGGGTTAGGGTTAGAGTTAGGTTAGGGTTAGGGTAATAGGGTTAGCGTTAGGGTTAGGATTTGAGGGTTAGGGTTAGTTAGGGTTAGAGTTTGTATTAAGTTTAGGGTTAGCATTAGGGTTAGGTTATTAGGGTTAGAATTAGAATTTATCGTATTAGGGTTAGGTTTTGTTTTAGGGTTAGGGTTCATGTTAGTGTTAGGGTTAGGGTTTGTGTAAGGGTTAGGGTTAGATTAGGGTTAGGATTAGGGTTACAGTTAGGGTTGGTTTAGGGTTAGGGTTATGGTATTAATGTTAGGGTTAGGGTTCGCTTTAGGGTTAGAGTTAGGGTTAGGATTAGGGTATTAGTGTTAGGGTTAGGGTTAGGGTTAGTGTTAGGGTTAGGTTATGGATAGGTTTAGGGTTCGTATTAGGGTTAGGCTTAGGATAAGGGTATTAGGGTTTGGGGTAGGGTTAGGTTATGGATAGGGTTAGGGTTCGTATTAGGGTTAGGGTTAGGATTAGGGTATTAGGGTTAGGGTTGGGTTAGGTTTTGGGTATTAGGGTTTGGGTTAGGATTAGGGTTAGGTTAGGGTTAGGGTTAGAATATTAGGGTTAGGGTATTAGAGTTAGGGTTAGGGTATTAGGGTTAGGGTTAGTTAGGGTTAGGGTTCATATAAGGGTTAGAGTTAGGGTTCGTATTAGGGTTAGGGTTCGTATTAGGGTTAGGGTAGAATTACGGTTAGGGTTAGGTTATTAGGGTTAGGGTATTATGGTTAGGGTTAGGGGTTACTTAGGGATAGGGTTAGGGATAGGGGTTAGGATTCGTATTAGGGTTAGGGTTAGGGTAGCGTTAGGGTTATGGTTTATGTTAGGGTTAGGGTTCGTATTAGAGGTATTAGGGTTAAAGTTTGGGTTAGGATAGCATTAGAGTTAGGGTTCGTGTTAGGCTGGGGTTAGGTTTAGGGTTAGGGGTAGGGTTATCCTAGGGTTAGGGTATTAGGGTTAGGGTTCATATTAGGTTTAGGTTTAGGGTTAGGGTTACGGTTAGGTTAGGGTTAGTGTTAGGGTATTAGGGTTAGGGTTAGTTAAGGGTTAAGGTATTAGGGAAAGGTCATTAGGGTTAGGGTATTAGTATTAGGGTTAAGGTTAGGGTTAGTTAGTGTTAGGGCTCGTATTAGGGTTAGGGTTCGTATTATGGTTAGGATTAGGGTTAAGGTTTGTATTAGTGTTAGGGTAAGAATTTCTTTAGGGTTAGGGTTCGTGTTAGGGTTTGTGTTAGGTTTAGGGTTTGTGTAAGGGTTAGATTTAGGTTAGGGTTCGTATTAGGGTTAGGGTTAGATTATCTTTAGGATTAGGGTTCGCTTTATGTTAGGGTTAGTTAGGGTTAGTGTTAGGGTTAGTTAGGGTTACGATATTAGGGTTAGTGTTAGGGTTAGGGTTCGTGTTAGGGTTAGAGTAGTGTTAGGGTTAGGGTTCTTGTTAGGGTTAGTGTTAGAGTTAGGGTTTGTGTTAGATTTAGGGTTAGGTTAGCATTAGGGTTAGGATTAGGTTTACGGTTAGAGTTTGGTTAGGGTTAGAGTTATGGTATTAAATTTAGGGTTAGGGTTAGGTTAGGGTTCGTAATAGGGTTAGGGTAAGGATTATGGTGTTAGGGTTAGGGTTAGTATTAGTGTAAGGGTTAGTGTAATAGGGTTTGTTAGGGTTAGGGTTCATATTATGGTTAGGGTTCGTATTAGTGTTCGTATTAGAGTTAGAGTTAGGGTTCGTGAAAAGGGTAGGGTTCATATTAGGGTTAGGGTTAGAGTTAGGTTAGGGTTAGGGTAATAGGGTTAGCGTTAGGGTTAGGATTTGAGGGTTAGGGTTAGTTAGGTTTAGAGTTTGTATTAAGGTTAGGGTTAGCGTTAGGGTTAGGGTATTAGGGTTAGAATTAGAATTTATCGTATTAGGGTTAGGTTTTGTGTTAGGGTTAGGGTTCATGTTAGTGTTAGGGTTAGGGTTTGTGTAAGGGTTAGGTTAGGGTTAGGATTAGGGTTACAGTTAGGGTTGGGTTAGGGTTATGGTATTAATGTTAGGGTTAGGGTTCGCTTTAGGGTTAGAATTAGGGTTAGGATTAGGGTATTATTGTTAGGGTTAGTGTTAGGGTTAGGGTTAGGGTTAGTGTTAGGGTTAAGTTATGGATAGGTTTAGGGTTCGTATTAGGGTTAGGCTTAGGATAAGGGTATTAGGGTTAGGGTTAAGTTAGGTTTTGGGTATTAGGGTTTGTGTTAGGATTAGGGTTAGGTTAGGGTTAGGGTTATAATATTAGGGTTAGGGTATTAGAGTTATGGTTAGGGTATTAGGGTTAGGGTTAGTTAGGGTTAGGGTTCATATAAGGGTTAGAGTTAGGGTTCATATTAGGGTTAGAATTCGTATTAGAGTTATGATAGAATTAGGGTAAGAGTTAGGTTATTAGGGTTAGGGTATTATGGTTAGGTTTAGGGGTTAGGGGTTACTTAGGGATAGGGTTAGGGATAGGGGTTAGGATTCGTATTAGGGTTAGGGTTAGGGTAGCGTTAGGGTTATGGTTTATGTTAGGGTTCGTATTAGAGGTATTAGGGTTATAGTTTGGGTTAGGATAGCATTAGAGTTAGGGTTAGTGTTAGGCTGGGGTTAGGTTTAGGGTTAGGGTTAGGGTTATCCTAGGGTTAGGGTATTAGGGTTAGGGTTAGGGTTCATATTAGGGTTAGGTTTAGGGTTAGGGTTACGGTTAGGTTAGGGTTAGTGTTAGGGTATTAGGGTTAGTTTAGGGTTAAGGTATTAGGGAAAGGTCATTAGGATTAGGGTATTAGTATTAGGTTTAAGGTTAGGGTTAGTTAGTGTTAGGGCTCGTATTAGGGTTAGGGTTCGTATTATGGTTAGGATTAGGGTTAAGGTTTGTATTAGGGTTAGGGTTCGTATTAGGGTTAGGCTTAGGATAAGGATATTAGGGTTAGGGTTAGGTTATGGATAGGGTTAGGGTTCGTATTAGGGTTAGGGTTAGTATTAGGGTATTAGGGTTAGGTTAGGGTTTGTGTATTAGGGTTTGGGTTAGGGTTAGTTAGTGTTAGGGTTCGTATTAGGGTTAGGGTTCGTATAAGCGTTAGGATTATGGTTTGTATTAGTGTTAGGGTTAGAATATCTTTAGGGTTAGGGTTCGTGTTAGGGTTTGTGTTAGGTTTAGGGTTTGTGTAAGGGTTAGGTTTAGGTTAGGGTTAGGGTTCGTATTAGAGTTAGGGTTAGATTAGCTTTAGGATTAGGGTTCGCTTTATGTTAGGGTTAGTGTTAGGGTTCGTATAGGGTTACGATATTAGGGTTAGTGTTAGGGTTCGTATTAGGGTTAGGGTTCGTATTAGGGTTAGGGTTAGGGTTCGTATTAGGTTAGGGTTCGTATTAGGGTTAGGGTTCGTATTAGGGTTTTAGTGTTAGGGTTCGTGTTTTAGGGTTTTAGTGTTAGGGTTAGGGTTATTAGGATTAGGGTTAGGGTTAGAGTAGTGTTAGAGTTAGGGTTCTTGTTAGGGTTAGTGTTAGAGTTAGGGTTTGTGTTAGATTTAGGGTTAGGTTAGCGTTAGTGTTAGGGTTAGGATTAGGGTTACGGTTAGAGTTTGGTTAGGGTTAGAGTTATGGTATTAAGTTTAGGGTTAGGGTTAGGTTAGGGTTCGTATTAGGGTAAGGGTAAGGATTATGGTATTAGGGTTAGGGTTAGTGTTAGGGTAGTAGGGTTAATTAGGCTTAGGGTTCATATTAGGGTTAGGGTTCGTATTAGTGTTAGTGTTCGTATTAGAGTTAGAGTTAGGGTTCGTGAAAGGGGTAGGGTTCATATTAGGGTTAGGGTTAGAGTTAGGTTATGGTTAGGGTAATAGGGTTAGCGTTAGGGTTAGAATTTGAGGGTTAGGGTTAGTTAGGGTTAGAGTTTGTATTAAGGTTAGGGTTAGCGTTAGGGTTAGGGTATTAGGGTTAGAATTAGAATGTTTCGTATTAGGGTTAGGTTTTGTGTTAGGGTTAGGGTTCATGTTAGTGTTAGAGTTAGGGTTTGTGTAAGGGTTAGGGTTAGGTTAGGGTGAGGATTAGGGTTACAGTTAGGGTTGGGTTAGGGTTAGGGTTATGGTATTAATGTTAGGGTTAGTGTTAGGGTTAGGGTTAGTTTAGGGTTAGGGTATTAGGGTTAGGGTTAGTAGGGTTAGGGTTAGGGTAATAGGGTTTGTTAGGGTTAGGGTTCATATTATGGTTAGGGTTCGTATTAGTGTTAGTGTTCGTATTAGAGTTAGAGTTAGGATTCGTGAAAGGGGTAGGGTTCATATTAGGGTTAGGGTTAAAGTTAGGTTAGGGTTAGGTTAATAGGGTTAACGTTAGGGTTAGGATTTGAGGGTTAGGTTAGTTAGGGTTAGAGTTTGTATTAAGGTTAGGGTTAGCGTTAGGGTTAGGGTATTAGGGTTAGAATTAGAATTTATCGTATTAGGGTTAGGTTTTGTGTTAGGGTTAGGGTTCATGTTAGTGTTAGGGTTAGGGTTTGTGTAAGGGTTAGGTTAGGGTTAGGATTAGGGTTACAGTAAGGGTTGGGTTAGGGTTATGGTATTAATGTTAGGGTTAGGGTTCGCTTTAGGGTAGAATTAGGGTTAGGATTAGGGTATTATTGTTAGGGTTAGTGTTAGGGTTAGGGTTAGTGTTAGGGTTAAGTTATGGATAGGTTTAGGGTTCGTATTAGGGTTAGGCTTAGGATAAGGGTATTAGGGTTAGGGTTAAGTTAGGTTTGGGTATTAGGGTTTGTGTTAAGATTAGGGTTAGGTTAGGGTTAGGGTTATAATATTAGGGTTAGGGTATTAGAGTTATGGTTAGGGTATTAGGGTTAGGGTTAGTTAGGGTTAGGGTTCATATAAGGGTTAGAGTTAGGGTTCATATTAGGGTTAGGGTTCGTATTAGGGTTATGGTAGAATTAGGGTAAGAGGTTATTAGGGTTAGGGTATTATGGTTAGGTTTAGGGGTTAGGGGTTACTTAGGATAGGGTTAGGGATAGGGGTTAGGATTCGTATTAGGGTTAGGGTTAGGGTAGCGTTAGGGTTATGGTTTATGTTAGGGTTCGTATTAGAGGTATTAGGGTTATAGTTTGGGTTAGGATAGCATTAGAGTTAGGGTTAGTGTTAGGCTGGGGTTAGGTTTAGGGTTAGGGTTAGGGTTATCCTAGGGTTAGGGTATTAGGGTTAGGGTTAGGGTTCATATTAGGGTTAGGTTTAGGGTTAGGGTTACGGTTAGGTTAGGGTTAGTGTTAGGGTATTAGGGTTAGTTTAGGGTTAAGGTATTAGGGAAAGGTCATTAGGGTTAGGGTATTAGTATTAGGTTTAAGGTTAGGGTTAGTTAGTGTTAGGGCTCGTATTAGGGTTAGGGTTCGTATTATGGTTAGGATTAGGGTTAAGGTTTGTATTAGGGTTAGGGTTCGTATAGGGTTAGGCTTAGGATAAGGATATTAGGGTTAGGGTTAGGTTATGGATAGGGTTAGGGTTCGTATTAGGGTTAGGGTTAGTATTAGGGTATTAGGGTTAGGTTAGGGTTTGTGTATTAGGGTTTGGGTTAGGGTTAGTTAGTGTTAGGGTTCGTATTAGGGTTAGGGTTCGTATAAGCGTTAGGATTATGGTTTGTATTAGTGTTAGGGTTAGAATATCTTTAGGGTTAGGGTTCGTGTTAGGGTTTGTGTTAGGTTTAGGGTTTGTGTAAGGGTTAGGTTTAGGTTAGGGTTAGGGTTCGTATTAGGGTTAGGGTTAGATTAGCTTTAGGATTAGGGTTCGCTTTATGTTAGGGTTAGTGTTAGGGTTCGTATAGGGTTACGATATTAGGGTTAGTGTTAGGTTCGTATTAGGGTTAGGGTTCGTATTAGGGTTAGGGTTAGGGTTCGTATTAGGTTAGGGTTCGTATTAGGGTTAGGGTTCGTATTAGGGTTTTAGTGTTAGGGTTCGTGTTTTAGGGTTTTAGTGTTAGGGTTAGGGTTATTAGGATTAGGGTTAGGGTTAGAGTAGTGTTAGAGTTAGGGTTCTTGTTAGGGTTAGTGTTAGAGTTAGGGTTGTGTTAGATTTAGGGTTAGGTTAGCGTTAGTGTTAGGGTTAGGATTAGGGTTACGGTTAGAGTTTGGTTAGGGTTAGAGTTATGGTATTAAGTTTAGGGTTAGGGTTAGGTTAGGGTTCGTATTAGGGTAAGGGTAAGGATTATGGTATTAGGGTTAGGGTTAGTGTTAGGGTAGTAGGGTTAATTAGGCTTAGGGTTCATATTAGGGTTAGGGTTCGTATTAGTGTTAGTGTTCGTATTAGAGTTAGAGTTAGGGTTCGTGAAAGGGGTAGGGTTCATATTAGGGTTAGGGTTAGAGTTAGGTTATGGTTAGGGTAATAGGGTTAGCGTTAGGGTTAGAATTTGAGGGTTAGGGTTAGTTAGGGTTAGAGTTTGTATTAAGGTTAGGGTTAGCGTTAGGGTTAGGGTATTAGGGTTAGAATTAGAATGTTTCGTATTAGGGTTAGGTTTTGTGTTAGGGTTAGGGTTCATGTTAGTGTTAGAGTTAGGGTTTGTGTAAGGGTTAGGGTTAGGTTAGGGTGAGGATTAGGGTTACAGTTAGGGTTGGGTTAGGGTTAGGGTTATGGTATTAATGTTAGGGTTAGTGTTAGGTTAGGCTTAGTTTAGGGTTAGGGTATTAGGGTTAGGGTTAGTTAGGGTTAGGGTTAGGGTTAGGGTAATAGGGTTTGTTAGGGTTAGGGTTCATATTATGGTTAGGGTTCGTATTAGTGTTAGTGTTCGTATTAGAGTTAGAGTTAGGATTCGTGAAAGGGGTAGGGTTCATATTAGGGTTAGGGTTAAAGTTAGGTTAGGGTTAGGTTAATAGGGTTAACGTTAGGGTTAGGATTTGAGGGTTAGGGTTAGTTAGGGTTAGAGTTTGTATTAAGGTTAGGGGTTAGCGTTAGGGTTAGGGTATTAGGGTTAGAATTAGAATTTATCGTATTAGGGTTAGGTTTTGTGTTAGGGTTAGGGTTCATGTTAGTGTTAGGGTTAGGGTTTGTGTAAGGGTTAGGTTAGGGTTAGGATTAGGGTTACAGTTAGGGTTGGGTTAGGGTTATGGTATTAATGTTAGGGTTAGGGTTCGCTTTAGGGTTAGAATTAGGGTTAGGATTAGGGTATTATTGTTAGGGTTAGTGTTAGGGTTAGGGTTAGGGTTAGTGTTAGGGTTAAGTTATGGATAGGTTTAGGGTTCGTATTAGGGTTAGGCTTAGGATAAGGGTATTAGGGTTAGGGTTAAGTTAGGTTTTGGGTATTAGGGTTTGTGTTAGGATTAGGGTTAGGTTAGGTTAGGGTTATAATATTAGGGTTAGGGTATTAGAGTTATGGTTAGGGTATTAGGGTTAGGGTTAGTTAGGGTTAGGGTTCATATAAGGGTTAGAGTTAGGGTTCATATTAGGGTTAGGGTTCGTATTAGGGTTATGGTAGAATTAGGGTAAGAGTTAGGTTATTAGGGTTAGGGTATTATGGTTAGGTTTAGGGGTTAGGGTTACTTAGGGATAGGTTAGGGATAGGGGTTAGGATTCGTATTAGGGTTAGGGTTAGGGTAGCGTTAGGGTTATGGTTTATGTTAGGGTTCGTATTAGAGGTATTAGGGTTATAGTTTGGGTTAGGATAGCATTAGAGTTAGGGTTAGTGTTAGGCTGGGGTTAGGTTTAGGGTTAGGGTTAGGGTTATCCTAGGGTTAGGGTATTAGGGTTAGGGTTAGGGTTCATATTAGGTTAGGTTTAGGGTTAGGGTTACGGTTAGGTTAGGGTTAGGTTAGGGTATTAGGGTTAGTTTAGGGTTAAGGTATTAGGGAAAGGTCATTAGGGTTAGGGTATTAGTATTAGGTTTAAGGTTAGGGTTAGTTAGTGTTAGGGCTCGTATTAGGGTTAGGGTTCGTATTATGGTTAGGATTAGGGTTAAGGTTTGTATTAGGGTTAGGGTTCGTATTAGGGTTAGGCTTAGGATAAGGATATTAGGGTTAGGGTTAGGTTATGGATAGGGTTAAGGTTCGTATTAGGGTTAGGGTTAGTATTAGGGTATTAGGGTTAGGTTAGGGTTTGTGTATTAGGGTTTGGGTTAGGGTTAGTTAGTGTTAGGGTTCGTATTAGGGTTAGGGTTCGTATAAGCGTTAGGATTATGGTTTGTATTAGTGTTAGGGTTAGAATATCTTTAGGGTTAGGGTTCGTGTTAGGGTTTGTGTTAGGTTTAGGGTTTGTGTAAGGGTTAGGTTTAGGTTAGGGTTAGGGTTCGTATTAGGGTTAGGGTTAGATTAGCTTTAGGATTAGGGTTCGCTTTATGTTAGGGTTAGTGTTAGGGTTCGTATAGGGTTACGATATTAGGGTTAGTGTTAGGGTTCGTATTAGGGTTAGGGTTCGTATTAGGTTAGGGTTAGGGTTCGTATTAGGTTAGGGTTCGTATTAGGGTTAGGGTTCGTATTAGGGTTTTAGTGTTAGGGTTCGTGTTTTAGGGTTTTAGTGTTAGGGTTAGGGTTATTAGGATTAGGTTAGGGTTAGAGTAGTGTTAGAGTTAGGGTTCTTGTTAGGGTTAGTGTTAGAGTTAGGGTTTGTGTTAGATTTAGGGTTAGGTTAGCGTTAGTGTTAGGGTTAGGATTAGGGTTACGGTAGAGTTTGGTTAGGGTTAGAGTTATGGTATTAAGTTTAGGGTTAGGGTTAGGTTAGGGTTCGTATTAGGGTAAGGGTAAGGATTATGGTATTAGGGTTAGGGTTAGTGTTAGGGTAGTAGGGTTAATTAGGCTTAGGGTTCATATTAGGGTTAGGGTTCGTATTAGTGTTAGTGTTCGTATTAGAGTTAGAGTTAGGGTTCGTGAAAGGGGTAGGGTTCATATTAGGGTTAGGGTTAGAGTTAGGTTATGGTTAGGGTAATAGGGTTAGCGTTTAGAATTTGAGGGTTAGGGTTAGTTAGGGTTAGAGTTTGTATTAAGGTTAGGGTTAGCGTTAGGGTTAGGGTATTAGGGTTAGAATTAGAATGTTTCGTATTAGGGTTAGGTTTGTGTTAGGGTTAGGGTTCATGTTAGTGTTAGAGTTAGGGTTTGTGTAAGGGTTAGGGTTAGGTTAGGGTGAGGATTAGGGTTACAGTTAGGGTTGGGTTAGAGTTAGGGTTATGGTATTAATGTTAGGGTTAGTGTTAGGGTTAGGGATAGTTTAGGGTTAGGGTATTAGGGTTAGGGTTAGTTAGGGTTAGGGTTAGGGTTAGGGTAATAGGGTTTGTTAGGGTTATGGTAGAATTAGGGTAAGAGGTTATTAGGGTTAGGGTATTATGGTTAGGTTTAGGGGTTAGGGGTTACTTAGGGATAGGGTTAGGGATAGGGGTTAGGATTCGTATTAGGGTTAGGGTTAGGGTAGCGTTAGGGTTATGGTTTATGTTAGGGTTCGTATTAGAGGTATTAGGGTTATAGTTTGGGTTAGGATAGCATTAGAGTTAGGGTTAGTGTTAGGCTGGGTTAGGTTTAGGGTTAGGGTTAGGGTTATCCTAGGGTTAGGGTATTAGGGTTAGGGTTTAGGGTTCATATTAGGGTTAGGTTTAGGGTTAGGGTTACGGTTAGGTTAGGGTTAGTGTTAGGGTATTAGGGTTAGTTTAGGGTTAAGGTATTAGGGAAGGTCATTAGGGTTAGGGTATTAGTATTAGGTTTAAGGTTAGGGTTAGTTAGTGTTAGGGCT